>NC_071109.1:6052500-6352500 GCF_024256425.1 Clarias gariepinus | reverse complement strand
ACTGCTGAAGGTCAGTAGATGGTGGGAGTCAACAGGAAACTCATTAAATCATTTCAATGTACACTTCAATGTACGTTGAAATATTGGTGATGTGTTTAGCGATGCTGGTTTGTTGTCCCCGTAAAAGTTTAGCTGTTGTCTGTAGTAGTGATGTCACAAGGGGACAACTTAATGTGGCTTAACATAGCACTCTACAGAGACGAGTATAATTGTGTTGGTGGCCGTACTGGTATGAAAGTTGAAAGTTTGAGAATGGTACAGTATATAGATGAAGAGGTTAAAGGTTGCTTGTTTCACAATCATCAAAATGGCATTTTCAGCAAAGATAAAAGAACAGTAGATTTCAATTCGGTTCATCATCTATCCCGGTTTATCCAGTGTTCAGAGTCGCAGGGGGCCTGGAGGCTATCTCAGGAGACTAAGGGCACAAGGTGGGGTACATCCTGGACACACACACTCATTTACACACTATAGGCAGTTTGGGAACACCAGTTAGCCTAATCTGCATGTCTTTTGAACTCCATGTACACAGACCCAGAGGTGGGATTCGAACCCAGACCCTGGGATTTGAACCCAGACCCTGGAGGTGCGTCTAGAAAAGCCTCAGATAATTAAAAGTTCTGGGTTTGAATTCCAAACAGCCTAAAATGGAAATCTAGTGCACAATGTAGTGTGTAGAATCCCGTATTCCACACACCGAGTAGTGCCCTTAATCTGGGGTTAGAGAGGGATTTGGAATCTAGCCTTGTGTTAGACGTTATAGTTAGCACTGTAGGTCTCATTAGCTTTAAACAAAGTGGTGAGGTGAGTCATGAGCCTCGTACTCGCATTTATAACTAGCGGCTCTAAAAGATTAAAACACAATATGGTCGGTTCAGCGGCAATTTAATATGACTTTAAAGCAATTATTAAGCAGACAACATGGAGTGTTATTTAAGATGATGTTAGATTGGTTTTCTTGTTGAAAGTGCTACCAGGACTTGTTTTAAACAGAGAACTTTCTCAGAATTCTGTTCGGAGAAAATCAATCACGAATGGCATGGGTGGATTTCCAGGGTAGATTTTTTTTTATCGTATCGGGTTGATTAATGCGGCAATCTGAGCTGTTGTGTTATGCAACAGATGTAAGAGTGTCCAAAATCTCCGTGTTGAGTTGCAGGACGGGTGCTACGACGTGCAGTCAGCTGCAACTCGTGCCCATTAAAATGCAACAGCTGACTGGATGACTTGGCACGGATGTGTTCACGGTGCGGTGACAGACACGTCTTCGGTACAAAAAGAAAGAGAGAGAAAAAAAAGTGAGAGAGAGAGAGAGAGATGGGAAAAGAAACTCTGCCAACAACCAAAGAATGTTTTAGGTTCAGCACTGACCCAAGTACAACTTAGTGTACACTGGAAGAACCTGATCTAGTAGCTTCTGCTATGGAGGAGTACTTTTCTGCAGACCTGGGAAGGAGCTTTGGACTATAGAACCAATCCACTGTACATTCCTTCTCATTTAAATCCCTCCCTGATACAACCTTACCGATTTTATCCAGGCTTGGAACCAGCACTAAGTTTCCTCCACAGCCCTAATGGCTGGGACGTGAGCCTGAACCGTCCACATGGTGCTTCAACATCCGACACTATAAATATAATATCTGTCCAAAAAAGTGTCAGAATTTATAGTTAAATATCAGGTAGGGTTCAGTGTTGTCTGCTTGTGTTAGTGAATGTTGACAGTTACTCATTTGTGAGCTTCGCAATATGACCTGTGCTGACATTTAAAAAAAAAAAACTAAAACCAACAGACCATTAACTGCAAAACAGTCACTCACGAGAATGACAAAAATATACTCAAAGCTCAAAGGTTCATCTTTGTGTGTGTGTGTGTGTGTGTGTGTGTGTGAACACTACTGCTTAGAATCCTCCCATTTATGAATGTTATAACTTACCCTTTTTTGATTTCTTAAATTTGATTAGTAGTTAAATCCCGATGGGCGTTCAAATCAAAACAGGACTTTTTGATTGCGCAGAATAACAGTTATAAGCAAATAAACTTCTAGATAAACTCTTTATATAATCCCCTGCTCAAACTAATGCACTTATCTCAGTATTTCACTAGTGCTTGGATACCATCAAGGTAGAAAGTTTTCTCAGTACAACTGAGCCATGATCAGACTGCCTGCTTCCCTTCTGACACACCGGCCTCCCAGGAACTCCTTTAATGGCCCAAACATGTGTAATGGCTTGAAGCGAGGTCAGGACTGTACGGGGATGTGGCAATAACTCCCAGTCGACTTCCTGTAATGTGCTAGTGGTGTTGGTGAATGATAGTGTGTACAGTTCCTACAGACAGACCCGTCTCTTCCACAAACAAGCAATAAGGTATTTGCAGGTTTTTATGGATTAGGCGTTCCATTTGTGAATGTTCACGGGAAACGACTGCAGTGGGCTTCGAACCACCTCGGCCGGGATCGTCATTCAGAGAGGCTCATCACCCTCCTTGAAGTCTTCTGTGACTGTTAATGGGTTTTACAGTACTTCTAAATTTCTTAAGAAATTTAAATACAAGTCCTGGTTTGACTTAAACTTCCTTCCATAATAAGCAGTTTATAAAAATTGTAAGTCTGCTATAAGGTGAAGCTTGTTTAAAAAATTTGTGAAAGGTGTCTTAAGTGTTGACGCTTTGTAACACCTATTCTAACACATTAAGTTTATCCGTGCAATGGAGACTGAAATAGAGAGGCTGGTGAGAAAACAACTGTTTTGTGTGCATTAATGGGTGAAATATTATAACTTGGCATTATTCAAGTAAAAAAAGCATAGAGAAATAACATTTGCTGTTATGAAGGTGGTACCAGCACCTCCACTTTGCATCAGGCCACATCAAGCCACTCTGTTTTTGATAACTTTCCTATAACACCATGCCCCTGGGTGTTTTATTTCTTGTTAGAGTGCCGCAAAATAAAGCGGGGAACAATGCAAATGATCATGGCCTGGGGAGCGTGATAGAAATCTAAAACAAACACATCCACAAGCTCTGTAGTTCTCGTTCTTTAGTTGTGCAAAATAGGTTCTGGGATCTCAGTAGAAAAGCACTCTCTCTCTCTCTCACACACACACACACACACACACACATGCTTTCTCTCTCACACACACAGAACAATGGAAGCCAACATGCAGCCAACTTAATCCTGAAAGATCAGAGCTTAACAAACACAGTGTGTCTGAAAATCCACTACAGTTTGTTCATTAATACGCTTGTTAAAGCACAAAGACTGTCTCTATCGTCATGCAAAAAAAAAAAAAAAAAAAAAAAAAGCTCGCTCATAAGGTTTAGCTTCCAAATCCATAGACGCATCCACTTGGTATTGTTTAATTCTTCATGCAGGGTACACAGAAAGCCAGTGACTTGTTCAAAGAAAACACGAGAAGGCTATAACTGCAGGTTTAATAGAGTGATAACTGACACCCAGACTTGTTAATCTACTCACTTTCCAAAGGAATTCATTCTACAAAACAATCTCATGAATGCAAATTCATGACATTCCACACCAAGCTGAATTTGTGAAAAAGCTGTTTAAGACTAAGGATAGTTTTATATTCAAGGCTAGTATTTATTGTAACCTTCAGGCGACTTTATTCATGTGAACGCCAATATAATATTTTTTTCATATTTTTGTTATCAGTGCATGAGAAAATTCATTAGCAGCTACTACTACACATTTATAAAAAGAATATGAATAACTAGAGAGGTACATTTCCTGAAGAAAATGTGAGTGGTGCTTACCGTGGCAAAACTCAGGCCTGCCCATGTCTCTATGACAATGGGATCCACAGTTAGTTTCTGTTTAATAGTTTCTATGGAAGATGCCACAGCAGGAAATGCAACTGTGAGCCCTTCCTGTTTCAATAGGGAGTATCTTCCTTATTATATGTCAGTGAGGTTAATTTGCGCACCTCTTGCAACCCAGGGCTACAACTTATACCCTCTTGCCTCTTTGGGATGGTTAATTTATTGCCCACCCCTTAAGTAAAGCCATAGCATCATTCATGGGTCTACGACAAACAGTACGGTACTAGTTACACGACAAACTTTTGTACGGAAGCCTGCGAGATAGTAATAGTGATGGTTTCCAAACACCACTAATAAACAGCTCGTAATAATACGTAAATTTCGACTGTCATTGCTTAGGGTTTTGTGCATATTGGGATTCTTATATTGACTTCAGCCAGCTCGGTGCAGTCTTGTGGAAATTTACCTTGTAGCCTAGCTCTAGAGCTAACCTTAGCTCTAATTTTGGATTTTGTACTTAGTTTATTATAATTAGCATTCATTCATTCATTCATTCGTGTATTCATTCATTCATCTTCTATACTGCTTATACTATACAGGAAGCCTGCAGGAAAATTTGTGCACAGTGTGGGGCACACTCTGGACAGGGTGCCAGTTCATCGCAGGGCACACACATACACAGTACTCACACGCTCATGCACACACTATGGACTAATTTTAATCTGCATGTCTGTGGACTGTGGAAGGGAACCAGAGTACCAGGAGGAAACCCACCAAACAATCTCCCCATGCACAGACCCAAGGCGGGAATCAAACCCTAAATCCTGAAAGTATGTTGTGACATGCTATAGACACATACAGTACATTCACACACACACACACACACACACACACACACACACACACACACACACACACATACACACACACACACACACACACACACACACACACACACACACACACACACACTTACACACTATAGGCAATTTGGATTACCAGTTAGTGTACTCTGCATGTCTTTGTACTATGGAAGGAAACCAGTGGAAACCCACCAAGCATTGCAAACTCCACAGACCGCAGATTTGAGGCAGGAATCGATCTTGCAACCATGGAAGTGCGAAGCCACAGTGTTAACCACTTCCTCATTTCTATACCATTATATATGGTATATGTATAACCATAAATGTCCTCCTGCCCTTTTGTCAATTTTAGACCTTTTTATCCTTCAGTTTTATATGTCAGACTGAGCGTTAGGATGTGGTTTCTTTCCGTTAACTTTTATCATTTGGTCATCTTCCAACTGGTGGTGGTGTTGGGGTGGGGTTAGGTGTTTACCCCATCCCCCTCCTCCCATTTGACCAATTTTCTCCCAGCAACCAGCTGTCAGAGCAGCATAACACAGAGATAAGGACTTCTGTACTCCTCTAAAAATAAGAGCTGACCAGAGAGTATATTACACCTCCAATCCAAAAAGCACATCTCCTGACCAAATAATTATTTTCATTATGCAATATTTATGTATAAAGCCAGATCAGTGGGTTTGGGGCAGCTTTTTTATTTAAATTTACTTTCATGCATCTGTGTGTTTTTGAGATGTTGTGGAAAAAAAATAAAAACATGGTGGATTTACTTTTTCCACTTGGCAACTTGTACATTCAGTTTGCATCATTCAACCTCACCAGTGTTACACGTTCTGCACCAATACACAGAACAAGTATGTAGTCCATGTCAGTTGTTGTCTATTGACCATTTTTGATGAAAACAGATATATAAACCACGTCAGTTTTATTGAAATAAAAGCAGTTTTTTTTTTCAGTTTTCAGTCTTGTCAGCATTGCTGAGGCTTTTCAATGTCGGACATCGTTTTTGGTTTGAGATGTCACGGTTTTAAATGCGTACGCATCTGTGTGAGTACCCTTTCATGCATGCCTGGGGATAAAAAGAAAGAACAAATGTGTGTATGTGTGGGGAAAGAGAGAGAGAGAGAGTGAGAGAGAGAGAGAGAGAGAGAGAGAGCGAGAGAGAGACCAAGAGCGAGTGGGAGAACGCATTAGAGCATTTGTTTCTGCATGCTCGCTTCATGGAGAGCCTTTTCATTTCAGTCTCCATCACTGCACACTTCAATAGACGGCCTGCAGAAGGGATTAGGAGGTGTGGATGTGGAGGTGACGTGTATCTTATATGGAAATCTGTATCTGGTAAAGCCACTGGAGGGGTGAGTGGGCTGAATGGACGAGATTGGGAACATCACTCAACAACTGAATTACATTAGGCACAAGCCTTATCTATTGCAATTATCCTGCACAGTGCTTAGCATAAACCAAATTAGACACTATACACTAGGTTTTGTGTTTTAATAAAAAGAAGAGTCTAAGAGAAAGAAAAAACATTCAAACTATCTCAAAGGGAGCCAATTGAGGAACCTCTGAAAAGACAGATCAGCGGTTATAAGCCTTCAGAGCTTGTACTGGATTGAAAGTATAGATTCTAGCTGGCTAAAGTAAATGCAAATCCATCTTTCTGCCAATAATGGAGTGGAATCGCTGTTCTCCGCTGACCAATAAAGTAAGAAAACTCCTGCCAAGACAAAGTACTGTCTTCCAGAAATCCACCTCGAGCTCATCTTTCACCTTGGGCAGAGTTACTGTGTCTAAACACTCTGGCAAAACAGCAGGATTTGAAAGAAAAACTAGTCTTTGCTTTTAGGTGATCTATAATAATAATAATAATAATAATAATACTATATATAATAATGCTAACCTCCTAGTAACACATTTATTCATTCATCTTAAGTCACACTTTATCATGATCAGGATCATAGTGGATCCGGAGACTTTCCCAGGAACAATGTGTGCAAGTTGGGAATATGTATGGGCACACTCATTTTCACGACTAGGGGCAATTATGTGTCAACAATTCATCTGGGAGAAAACTCAAGAGCATGGATTGGAAACTCCAGATGGATGGCAACAAAATTCAAGACTGAGGTGTCTTGGAGCTGTGAGGCAGCAATGCTACCCATTAATAATAAGAAAAATCAAAAATAACAACAATAATAATAATAATAATAATAATGATAAAATAATGAAACGCTTACACCACCCTCCCTCAACAAGAATGGAAATGTGCCAGCAGGAGCGTTTAATCCCCACTTCACTCAGGATCAGGGATTAACAGAGGGGAAAAATAACATCCTGTACTGTGTGTCTTTATTTAACAGCTTCGCTTCACATCACATTGCATAAATAGCTGTATTTTTGTTATAGTCTTTTTAAACTATGCTAGGTCAAGTCCATGGTTTTTAAATTTAATGCTTTATTTCTGTTTACTTAAATTGCTTGTATGTTTAATAGATCATAACATGGTTAGGTTCGGGACACAAATAACCCTACTGAAATAAATAAATAAATAAATAAATAAGGTACTGAAAAAGTGCTGCACGTTCCAGTTAGTCTCTGGACTTCCTTTATTTTTTATGCATAAAAATGTTTTAACAACAGTTTAACCGAGACGACTGATGGTTTATGGTATAGAAAAAAAGAAAGAAAGAAAAAAAAACACTGACTCACCTGTGTGTCCAAAAGACAGGTCACTGGATGCAATCTCGAGGAAGGAAAAAAAATGTGCAGCTGATGCGGAATGTGTGTGTATTTATAATTGTGTGTGCGCGTGTGTGTGAAGCCTGTTTCCTTTTTCAACACGGAGTCCTTCCTGTCATGCCGACAAATCCGTAAGCGAAGTTGGACTGTATTCCGTTCGCAGAGGAGATGCGTTCCCTCGGTCAGAGTGTACACTGTTATCCTGCTTTCAGCTTCAGCACCACGGCGGAGTGGACAGCTCCGCACACGCAGCGCCTCACCTCTCGCTCTGGGCTCAGGGAGCAGCGCAGCTCCGCGCCGATTGGCTGCATCGCGCGGCTAATTTGCATACAATCAGGCCGTCAGCCAATCAAAAGAGGCGCGGAAAAGAGGCGGCCGTGAGAAATCGGCGAAGGTTTGCGATAGCGTATGTGCGTGCGTGTGTGTGTGTGTGTGTGTGTGCGCGCGCGCGCGTGTACGTCAAGGAGCGCGTGTGCGTCTCATTACCTCGATTGAGCTGCTGGAACAAGGCTTTATTATTATTATTATTATAATTATTATTGTTATTATTATTATTATTGTTATTGTTGTTTCTGTACCATAACTTAAAATGAACTATGTGTACTAACTCAAGAATGACATGGGATTAGTGTGTGTGTGTGTGTGTGTGTGTGTGTGTGTTTGAGAGAGAAAGGGAGAGAGAATTTGGTGGTCACGTGGTATCAATGATATATATATATATATATATATATATATAGTTTTTTTTTTTAAGAAAAAGCTGTAGTTTTATCTGCTGATTTGACATTCAAATTCCAAGTTCGACGGAGTCTCGTCCTATGTTTAAGAGTTTAAGAGGCCCTTCACCAAGCTGTAAGCTGCAGGTAAAATGCTTCAAACTATACTCGTAAATGTTAAGAAAAATCTCATAGTGAGAAAGAGGTAGGTTGTGGTTAAGGCGTTCAGAAGGTCCAAACCCTGTAGCCACGAAGTTGCCAAATGGCTTAAATTTCAGGAGAAAGAGAGACTTCAGTTTTCATAATCATTGCTTTCCACAGAGAGAGAGAGAGAGAGAGAGAGAGAGAGAGAGAGATAGTGCAGTGGTTTAACTGAGATAGACAGAGGCATAATAATATGGATGAAGAGACACAGAGAAACAGTAAAATAGATAGAGAGAAAGACTACATGTTTTCATGTTTATTGGTTTCCACACATGAGTAGAGAGAGTACAGTTTTCATGTCTGTTGCTTTTCCATAACAGCCCCCCCCACCACTAACACACACATACATATCTTAATGTCTCTTTTTATGTAGAGACGGAGAGACATTAAGAGAGAGACAAAGAATGGGTGACAGATCAGACAGAAGAGAGAGAGAGAGAGAGAGACAGACAGACACCATAGCATTTCTATTTCTATTTATCCTTTTACACACACATGCACACCCACAGTCAACTGAACTGAGGGAGCGATGTAGCGAGATCAAGAGAGGTAAAGATGCAGAGAGACTCAGACAGATTGAGATAAACAGAAAGAGAGCGATGCAGAGAGATATACAGGGAGACCACTGCGTCCAAACTCAGCTCTTCAGAGTAGAGCTCTTTCCTCACAGCTGCACCCTACGCTGGGAAAGAACAAAGATGCACAGAAACGTGTGTGTGAGTGTGTTTTGTTCATGATGACGGTCCAATAAAAGAAAGTTGATCAAAATGCTTACAAAATGAAAGAAAGAGCAAGAGAGAGCGAGGAGAAGGATGGAAGGATTTAAACACCCACACAATGGGGGAAGCTAATTGCCTGCTTTTAGTAGCCTAGGGAAAAAAAAAAACATAATCTGGAGCACACACACACACACACACACAAAATCAAGCCATAATAATTATAGGTTATAGAAAAGCAGCTGAATTGGCTTTTATGTAAAAAATAAAAGCCTTGGGGTCGTGCTGTTACAGGAAAATAATCAGTAACTGGGTGGCGTGATGCGGCCTGCTGTTCCCAGTCCGAGTTACTGTAGATGACCAGTAAGCAGTCCTGGAACAGAAAACGTGTTATAATATGAACAATCTATGTTACTATAAAAACGATAACATATTACATAATGATCTCTTTAATATAAACCTGTGATTTCCTCTTGTGGCTAAACCTACTGTACAACACCTTTTGACCCGTCACGATTACGTATTCAGTTTTACACTTTAAATATTTAGCCTGTAGTGTTTCATCTCCTCACCAGCTGAACAAACAGGTCGAACCTCCTGAGAGCTGATCGCACCAGAGACAGTGAGTCGATAGAAAAACAAACTTACCCAGAGACACAAGTGCAGTCAACAGCTGCAATTAGATGTGTGTAGCCCTGGCGATAGGACAAGTAACGAGACCGGAGGGAACGGTGTGTGAAGGTTCAGCATGTTTCAGCGCCGTCTCGCCGGGCAAGCTGTGGATCCGGATGAAATGTCAGGGATCTCAGGAGGGTCACAGGTCTGCTTTACAGAACCGAGGGAAGCGTTTGAGCTCGCGGTTACAAACAAGTCAGAGGCGACGTAGCCACAGGGGTTCTTTAATAAAGGCTGAAAACTGTTATGTTTATTTCATGATCATATCTACTGTATGACTACACCTGCTGCAAAATGCAAACACTATACAGGATTGTGATGCATCAGTTCCTAAAGAGCATAAACAAGAAAATGATGCACAAGGTTGAGAAAGAACCACTTATTATGCTGCATACAGTGTTTACAAAAAAGGGAAAAAAAACAGAAAGTAAACAGAAATAAGAAGCAGGTGCAACGTGAGACTGTTTAATAAAACTAACTCTGCGAATTTGCTCACTACATTTGTATACTAGTGATACTTGGAATTAATTAAAGGTAAATTTGCATGTCCTGTAGATTCATTATATAACTTATTATGAACAAAACAATTTTCCCAAAAAAAAGGAAACAAATGAAAAGGAAGTGATTTATAAATATAACAAAGCCCAGATTTTTATAAAATGAAATGAGAGATGATTTTATTGTATGTGTTTTTATTATTATTGTATTCAATTAAATTTTATTTTTATAGCGCTTTTAACAATAGCCATTGTCTCAAAGCAGCTTCACAAAATTAAAGATCATGGAAATGTGTAGACGAAAGTAAAAATGTATAGATCATAATGATCTGAGTATCCCTGATAACCGTAACCTTGAGCGGAACCAGATTTAACAGGGAACCCATCCTCATTTGGATCATAACAGATAGCAGGAATTTGATTTTGCTGACATACTGTCATCATGAAGCAGAATCCAGCTGGAGGTGGTCCTTACCTGGATGCCTCAGGATCCTCTCAGGGTCGGCCTCTGTCTACTGGAGCTGGCACAATCTCCAGGTGCCTCGGGATGGGTAGAAAAAGAAAGAACAGGTGAATAAGCATAGTGTAGTTGCAGTACATTATATCGACCTGTCACATCAAATCAGGTATTAGGTCATATTTGGGGTGCTTTAGATTATGCATATGGTTTATTATTGTGTTATGTTCGGATCTTGAGATATGGCCAATGCAATTATTTTTAACAAGGACCCCATCTGAAAAAATAAAAAGTTTTATTCTAAAAAGCCCTATCCTATCCTAATCCTATTTTTAAGATTACTTAAATGAGGATTTCACGATGTGGTGGGAAAGACGGAACCCTCAGCCTCATTTTAAAACCAGGATTTTCCTGCTACCTCTAAAGCAGCACGGGTTCATAGCAGAAAAATGTATGTATTTCTATGACAATTAGAGTGACCAGCTTGGATAATATTCATTAAAGTGCTTTAAAGCAATGTTTCAGAATGAAACTTTTCCCCAGTTCTGTTAAAGGATTAGGAAAATAATTAGTATAATAAGTAAATAATACATAAATAACTATTTATGATGAAATAGAACATTTTATACAATTGACCTACTCCACTCTACTTACCATAATGCAAAACTAATCTGTGTATCTTAACACGTGAGATGACAAGTAACATATTCTAGTCCTAAGCACAACCTAGACAGCAAACGAACTTACCAACAAAGTAAAAAATGCACACGCCAAGGGCGAACAGATGCCTTGGCTGACTCACTCTAACCTGATATAACAAAGTTACACAAAATATATATAAATATCTCTTTTTGAACACTATTTTAATTCCCCCAGCTAAAGAACTTCGCAACTGGAATAAGAGACAAATACAGTATGTAAGGTCTCTAAATTTAGAAACGTATTTGAAATGTTGCAAAAAGATCAGGCTGTATTTTTTTTAATTATAAAATATATTAGCACGTAACACAATGTTATTATACCAAAAACAAAAAGAGAAAACTTTACATAATGTTCTCATAAAACTCAAAAAGTTCTAACAAACACCAACATTCAGATAACGATCTCAAAGTGTTTGTAAGGATCTTTTTCAATTTACAATCTCTAATCCATGAATCTCAGTTTTTTTTTATCAGGAGCGTTAGATTAGTGCTGGAACTAAACTCTACGTTAAGAGCGCTCTTCAGGGATGGATAAACTGAAGAATTGCCTTTAAGTCAGTGAACTCTACCTCCCATTTCCCCACTCTAATCACACCATGCTGCTCATCTTTCCCCTCCTCTGATCCATCTCATTTATTCCTTTCTATATTATAAACACAGATCCTTCTCACCTCTCTCTCTCTCTCTTACTCTCTGCGTGTGTCTGAATTCACTTCTTCTATCAAATACCGCCGTCTCATTATTATTTTTATTATTATTATTATTATTATTATTATTATTTTAAGAAATCTTACTGAAATTCCGAATAAATCATTAAAAGTCATATCTGTTTACATCCTAATTATTGTGTTAGTGCATGAAATACAGTTATGTTGCTGCGTATCTGCATAACATAAGCTAGGGATTGAGAATTATGAGTCCCTAAACATTATTTATGGAGTTCTTTTACATCAGGCTAGGTCATTACTGAGTCAAACTTTGTAGGTCTGTAATAAAAACTGCATGCAAAAGCTTTGGCAGCTTCACCGGTGGCCTGGGGCCAAACCTGGCCATCAGCTTTAACTGCAACATTAAAGATGTTCATTCTTTTTGACCCCAGGTCAGATCTGAATTATATAGTCAACCATTCAATAACTAATGAAAAATGGACTTATTGGTAGAATACAAAAGAATGGAGCATAATGAGCATGCTGCTTTATTTAGTTTTCTTTTTACTTGTATTTCTCCTAACATACTCAAGGTCAAACCTTGTACCCGTTATCCAGGGCTTCTGGAAATGGTAAAGATGAAGGAACTTACTGTTTTGGATATTACACAATACATCCAAACTTCCAACCCCACTAGAAGAGGACACAGAGACAAGCTGTCACTGTTCCCCGATCCTAGGCCATTTCTCCATACATCCATCCATCCATCCATCCATCCGTATTTCACTAGTGCTTGGATACCATCAAGTTGGAAACTTCTTCAGTACACCGGAGCCATGATCAGACTGCCTGCTTTACTTTTAAAATGCTAGCCTCCCAGGAACTCCTTTACTGGCCCTTTAACGGATAAAATGGCCTGATTTTATCCCCAAATGTGTTTTGTTTTCACACCACAATTCATGACATCATATTGCCTACCGCACCACTGGAAAATTACAGGAACTCAGCTGGGAGTTGTTGTCGCATCCCCAGTATTGTCCTGACCTCATTCCAAAAACTTTCTACCTTGATGGTATCCATGAACTAGTAAAACTCTGAGATAGGTGCATTAGTGTAGCAGGGGATTATATACAGTAGAGAAGTAAAGTGAGTTTTTACTCTCAAAACTGTATTCTGTTATTTTGTACAATAATAATATTAATAATAGAAAGAATCCTGATTTCACTTGACCGCTCCTATGTGTCTTTGTTACCTGCGGGTGTGAGATAATATACAGCCAATTGATTTTTTCTAGAGGCTTTCTTAAAGGTGTGTCTTGAGACCGTGATCCTGTTGGATGGTCCTGCCGTGCACCCGAATGAAGGCACGTCTGAAGTAAACAGCCAATCAGAATTTGGTGTCTCATTAGTGTTAGTATTCTTTAAAATAGGTTTCTTAAAAATAACCAAAAAGTATATTTAGTGTCTAGGCAGAGTTATTGCAGTATTGCAATTGCAACACAAGACATTTTATAGTTAGTGAGTTTTGTGAGATATTAATCTTAGACTTTTCTTTGCTAGCAGTGGACGACTGAAGGGGGAAAAAATCTGGGGATCTTTTTTTGGATTTATTAAACTTTAGACACTGTTGTGAGTAAGATTCCCCAAAGGTCAACAACTGCTGAAATAAAAGAAAATGGTGCTGGATTTATTAAAGTAAAGGATCGCCTTTATGATCTAGCCATTGCACTCTACTTTTAAAAAAGGAAAGAAAGAGAAATTTGTGAGCTCATTTTATTTCTTTTTTTGTTGTTGTTGTTGCTGTTTTACTTTTGCTGTCTGTAAAGTATATTTTGTCTTGCTTGTTGGTTTAGTAGGTTGTGTTTTGGGTGTCCTTTAGATGCATCATTGTCCTACCTTTGTTTGTTCAGATATTTATAGTAAAATAATACAAATATATGTATTTCAATTATTCATTTTTTTTGGTTTCTTTGGGGAGCCCTGACCATTTTAAAAATCATTGAAACCTCAAGTGTAAAAGGTTTCCATCCGCAGTCCGAAAACATGCAGGCTACGTTAATTGGCGTTTCCAAATTGAAGGAAGTGTGTGAATGAGCATGTGAATGTGTCTACTGTGTTTGTGTGTGCCAATGCTGCGATGGATCGGCACCCCTTCCGGAGTGTACCCCACCTCCACCCTGTAGACAGGATAAACCGGTATAGACGATGAGTGAGTGAGTGAGTGAGTGAGTGTTATTTCTTGGTAGCTTTAGTATTTTCTTGAGTTCCTTATTGCAGTGCGTACTGTAATAAATATTTGTATGACAAACTAACGATTTTTTTATAATCTATATCTATCTATATCCACTGTATCTATTAGGTTAATAGTCTGGTTAGATTTAAGCAAACAAAACGTATAGAAAATATTACAAATAAAAAATACATTCGCAAAATAAATTCAAAATAAAGGGTTAAAGTTGTGTCAGGCCCAGAGTTGTCAGAGTTGGCATTCCGACATCTGGTGTTTTTTTTTATTGTTGTCCAATATTTCCTGGGGCAGAGAGAGAGGTAAAGTTCATTCACGAACGAGTTCCATCACGAACTCTTTTACTCAGTCGCCAGCATACTAATTACTCCCACCTGGACTCAATTTCACATAATCACACACACAGCATGAGGACCCAGTTGGTGATCACTCTTTACTAATTATTACACTCAATGTTTAGGTGCGTTCCGATCGGCCTGAAGTACCCTGCGAGGTACACTTCACAGGGTGTTCAGCCATGTTAAATGGGATTCCAAACCAGCGAAAATGTTTAGTTCAAAAAAGGAACTGCGAACGGTGTAGGGAACGAGTGAACAACAGATCTATACTTCACCGGAAAAGGGAATGAAAAATTCCCAGGGTCTCGCTGGGGCGTGACGAAATGGAGCTTAAAAAATAATGTATATATTTATTATTATTATTATTATTATTATTATTATTATTATTATCCATGTCCACATTATATTAATAGGACACACTAATTAAAATTAATTTTTAATAAAAAAATACTTAATTTTATATAGGTTGTTTAAAACATCCCTGTACATCTTTAATTAATTATAACTATTGCAAAATGCATTTCATTCCGAAGTGTGCTTTATGGGGTGCTCCCTACGTCCTGCTGTGGAAATTTCACACTACGGACATTGAATATGAAATATTCATTGAAACCCAAACTGATACCATTATAAAACATATACTACTGAAACGTGTATAACTTGTAAATAAATTATTGATTATTAATAATAGTTGATTAAAGATGTATGAAGATGTATTTATTTTTTTACAGATTACTTGCTGTCTATATACATAACACTAAAGATTCCTTGATTAAATGAAAATGTTTGTGTCCTTTTAATATGATGTCGTCCTCAATAATAATGATAATAAATATATGAATCCATTTTCCCTACACCGTTTGCAGTTCCCTTTAAACTGAACTCATTTTCGCTCCCTGCGGAATGTGTTTAGAATCACACTTAACAGGTTTGATTTTCCTGTGCTTGTTTATTTCATGGCTGATTTTTAATTAAAAGGTGTCCAGCGTGCCCTTGTGTCCACCAGCCAGTTCTATGCCACCCGAAACAGACTCATACAGTGGGAGCCACGTCAAACAGCCGCCTGGAGCATGATTGGTCCATGACAGAACCATGACAAGTCCATGCACGATCTGTGCACGAAATGTGATCCCCTGCGATGGCGCATTTAGTGATGCCCCGCCCCATAAACGCCTCCATGCACTACAGATAATTTTATCATGTTACATCCATAACATTTTACCATAGGAGACCTTGAAACAGCCTTGGAAGTATGGGTTTTAAATGTTGGCATGCTGTTGGAGCATCATTCACCAATCATTATTCATCATCATCACTAAATCGTGAAAAATGATTTCATGTTGGAGGCCAAAGCTGAACCGGTTCCTCTGTAGGCCATCATCAATAACGTGAATTCGATCTGAGTAGCTGGCTCATGTGCACGTGTCGGTCTCTGTGTGTGTGTGGTTTGTTTCTGAAAGTTAGCCAAAAGTAAGAAAAACTAGCATTGCTAATCTTATAAGATGGGAAAATGCCCCAGATTTAACGCGCCATCATCAAACCGGTCGTTTCATTATCTGCGCGTCATGTGGAGAGTTTCCAAAAGAGGCTCCACACTGTTTGGTCTATGAAGCTTGACGCAGGAGCCAAACATCACGGCTTATTAGGCAGGACGGAGACTGTTGAGCTGTCTGTGCTATCCTCAATTCACACTTCTAGGCAAATGTCTGAGACTTGGAAGCACTGAGCGTGTTTATGTGAGTGCTGCTCATGATTAATGGCTTAGAGTTTGGCTGCTTTTAACACTTTCAACACTATTATGCTTAGATATGGATTATTATAGCAGTGACAGTATTATTTGTAATGGCTTTAACCCGAACCTGTTAATATGAGAATGTGAGTTACTGATGCATTGCGGGATATTATTTTTATTTATTTATTTATTTATTATTATTATTATTATTATTATTATTATTATTATTATTTAAAAAAGCCCTTACAATGTCCTGTTTCTGTGTTGTACTGTGTGAGATTGTACAAAAATAGATGCACCAAAAGTGCCTGTGATACCCCACACGACTGCACTGACGTAAATCATCAAAACACCTGTGATCCCAGCAGGTGAGTTGATGCGCTGCCATTGTGACGCACTCTGAGTCACAATCCATGTAAAAAAAAAAAAAGCTGCTGCACTGACTTATCAGTTGATTAGTTTTTACCTACAGTATGCAGAAATAAGCAATGACTCCTAAGTGAAAATACGGGCAAAGTTTTAATTCAAGGATGATGCTTATCAGGGGTTCACATACTTTTCATGCGGAGTCATTCGTTTTTTTTTTGTTTGTTTGTTTTTTCTACAGTTCGGGAACTTATGATGTTTCTAACTATTAAGATGGATTTTGTTTTTAGTTTGAAATGTTTGTTGGAGTCACAGTTAAAAAAGCCATGTTTAAATGATAAGTATACATTAATTTAAGGTTGGTTTTCTCTATCTAGACATGCTGCACCAGCACAGGAGTTCAGTAATAAAAATGGAGAAGTTCAACTACTCTGCTAGTTCTTTTACAAAATCAAATGATTTTAACTGAAAAAAAAAAAAAAACAGAAATCAAGAAAACTAACCCAAGGCTACTGTACGGTGAAATAACATTTTTATGTAAACATTAATATTTACTTACCCCCAGGAGACTTAGGGTAACACCCGGGATGGGGTGCCAATCCATCAGTGAAAACACACACTTACATGCTCTTTTCACACACTACACATGCTCATTTTTGGAACGCCGATTAGCCTATTCTGCATGTCTTTGGAGCGGTGGAGGAATACGGAGCACCCGGAGGAAACATGCAAACTCCATGCACACAGACCCCGAGGCGAGATTCAAACCCAGACGCTGGAGGTGCGAGGCGACTGTGCAAACAATTAAGCCACTGTTCCAACTTTGAATTTGCTGAAATCCTAAATTATTAACCTGGGACTAAACAAAATTCATAAAGTCTATTTGGACTCATTGTCGAGGTTGCCGAGGAGAACGCATACATGCCTTTTCAATTGCCATGAAATTGTCTATTGAAATTTTAACATTGAAAAACCATGAATCTTAATCCAACTAAATACATTGTTATTTATAAAGTATGTATCTTTAATACTGAGCTGAAGTCTTTTTTTCATGGTAATTTGTTTTAAATGTGATCAAATTGCCAAAAGATACAATCATTTAAAAAAAACTTTAGCAGCAGCCTCATTTCCCCTCTCGTCTGTTCCAACCACTCAGCGCTCAGCATCACCAGTATACTAATCACTGGCCTGATCATCAGGTCAGCATCTGCACCTGTTTCTCACTGGTTCATGCATGAATAATTCACAGGTCACCGTGAACCTGTCTCCTCTTAGGCCTTATTCACACAGGCATTAAATTTTTTTTTAGCCTGCAGCCCAGATTGTAGTTTGTGTGTTAACCTGTGGAGGAAGCGTCGGGAACTGGATATAAAAGCCCTTGTCGTTTTATTTGAGGTGCCTCCTTTTATTATGGACCATTTTGCTATATTAAACATTAATTTTCTTGTTTTAAAAATTCTCATAATACGGCGACGTAGGGAGAGAAAAAAATCGCCGCCGCTACTGGGTCCACCCTCTGCCTTAAACCGCTCAGGTACAGTAATTGGACTAAAAATGAGAGCCATCACAGTCCCAACTATTCCGCTAGACGACATTAAAATTCCAAGAATTTCTGGTTCTTCTGAAGCCAAATATGAAGTAATTTGGGGGGGGGGGGGGGGCTCAATACTTTTGCACAGTACTGTATGTTATGTGTTACAATATGTCCATATTGTTTATGCTGGATATCACCTTGTTATATTTATATTGCTGTTTTTTTTTACAGATACTTTCATGGTGAAGTACGTCTTAAATGAAATATTTTTGAGAGTACAAAAAAAAAAGATATAATAACAATAATAAAACATTGTGGGTAAAAGATATAAAGCTTCTAGGTTGGTCAACATATTATATAACCATAATTGGCATCTAAACCCTCACGAGGTCAACAACAGAAGAATAAATGTAATTCATGATCTACTAACACAATACCATAGCCAATTTTAGACCAGAAAATAACCAATACAAAGTAATCTCGACAAATACGGCAAATAAGTTGACTCCTCAAATCATCCCAGAGTGTGAAATGAGCCATTTATTACTATCCCTAGCAATCTTCTTCATATGATTTTATACTTTTGTCATTGTGAGCCATTGGCACGAGCCCTAAACAATACAAAGAGAAAATCTTAACATCGGGAAAAGCACAGATGTCTGTCATCTCTCTCACTTCTTTTGTCTGTCTGTCTGTCTGCCTGTCTGTCTGTCTGTCTGTCTGCAGCTGATAACATTTTAGTCTGCCAGCTAAAGGAAAGTGCCAAAAAAGACAATAAGACTGTGGCGTAAAGAAAGATTAGGAGAAAGCAAGCAAGCGAGCGAGAGAGAGAGAGAGAGAGAGAGAGAGTGACAGATGAATGACAGACTGACCTTCACTTGTTACAGATAAAATCTCCCACAATCCATCCATAGATCGTTGCTGATGAGATGATACGGAAATCAGGGCCAGATTACCAAAAGCGAATGTCAATTTTAATTTGCTATCAGAATGGGACGCATTTTTGTCTATTGTCCTTTTTAAGCAGGATAAGGGGAGAGAGAAAGAGAACAAGAGCAAGAAAAATAGAGATACAGAGAGAGAGAGAGAGAGAGAGAGAGATGAGATGCTGCCATCTAATTGACATTGAAACTGTCTAAGCCACTTCATCAGTAGAATGGAGCTGAAACTTTTATTCTTTGAGACCAAACAGCTTTCATGCCTAGCCTTTTAAGTGTGTGTGTGTGTGTGTGTGTGTGTGTAAGTAAAGCTTGTAAAATGTTCAATTTAACACATTTAAAGAAACAGGTCACTACATTTAATACACACTTCAAAGACAATACAGTTTCTTTATAACAAAGTACATCACAATTAATCATAGCGATGCTAAAATTATGAGATATTATACTACAATGTATACATTATTATAATAAAATGAGAATTTTGCTGTTTAAAAAAATAATAATAAAAGGACTCTCTCTCTCTCTCTCTCTCTCTCTCTCTCTCTTTCTTTCTTGTCCTCCCCACACTTTCGTGTTACGAGTCAAACCGGGACTTGTGATGAAATTTCTCATGAGCGAAGGAGTAAAAGTGATTGACATTTCCAGAAGACGTCAAGCACAGTACGGTATTGAGCCACTAAACTCCAGTAAATCATTTCGGCGGGGCAAAGAAAGTTTTAACGAAAGCTGTATGTCCATGAATGACAATTCCGGCCGAGGTGGCTTGTAGCCCACTGTAGTGAACTTTCAGCGAGTGAAAATCCTGATACTTGAAAATTGACGGATAACTTGTCAAAGCTTTGCAAAAGAGATGCATCTGTCTAAGGGAACTATACACACAATTATCACCAACATCACTCACACATTTCAGGAACTCCTGGGAGGCCAGCGTTTCAGATGTGAAGCAGCGAGGCAGTCCGACTGAGAAAACTTCCGACCTTGATGGTATCCAAGCACTAGTGAAACACTGGGATGAGTGCATTAGTGTAGAAGGGGATCATATATATAGTATAACATAACTGTGTTCTGTTATTCTGCACCATCAAAACACTCCTTGTAGGTTTTATTTATTATAATTATTACAGTTTAGGACAAGGCATGTTAAGACAGCCGATTTATCCCAACAACAATTGTCGATTCTACCAGTAGCGCATTGTCTTACAAAATAGTAAAAAAAAAAAAAAAAAAAAAAAAAAGACGTTATTTCAAAGAGCAAATGGCTTAAACTCATCCGTCTCAGAGCGGAAAGGTAAATCTACTCACCCAAGCGAGGCACAACTGAACTAATCACTTGCTAGAGGACAACTGGGTCTGACAGCTAGGGTCAAAGTGTGTGTGTGTGTTTGTGTGTGTGAGTGTGTGTTCCTACACAGAGGTGACACACACACTCCTCAAGCCCCAACACTTCTTTACTTCTCGTCTATATAATATACATACACTTGTTACTGACTGGAGCAGTGTGTTAATCTGTGCATTAGGTATGTGCATTTTCATTAGGATTTATAAGGTATCATGAGGCTAAAGACTTAAAAATCATCCACTATGTCAAATTCTTAGAGGTGTTAATGTTTAACATGTGTAATGTCTGGATTCAAGGCAATACTGTGACCAAACACAATTGCTCAGCAGGCACGAGAATGATGATCCATGGAACAATCTAAGTACAGTATAGGCGAATGTTGAAAGGATAAAACAGCAATGAGGGAAATGATAAGCTTAGAATGTACTGTACATGGAGTGGAGTTTATCGACATGTTGGTTGGTTTGCATCAGGCAATCAATCATGTAGCAATCGAACACGATTGCATAAAATTATGCAGATAAGAACAAGGTCAAGAGCCTTCAAGGTAGTTAATGTCCACATTGAACATTGTTCACATCGATGCAGGTAAAATGTGATATCAGTTACTGTTGGCTAAAGTTTACATATTTGAGAAATGGCTGATCTTCTAAGATTTTCAGACATAACAATCTGTAGGGTAAAAAACAAAACAAAAAGCATGTCAAGTGAGGGGCATGGATAAACCTCACTGATGAGAGAGATCAGAGGAGAACAGCCAGGCTGGATTAAGTTTTGTTTCCCCCTGTTGTTCAACAGATATTTCTGACACGGGTCTGTCTCTTTGTGCTTGGTGGGTTTCCTCCACATACTCTGGTTTCCTCCCACAGTCCAAAGACATGCAGATTAGGCTAATTGGTGTTCTCAAAATTTCCCGTAGTGTGTGTGTGTGTGCCCTGAGATGGATTGGCACCCTGTTCAGGGTGTACCCCGCCTTGTGCCCAAATTCTCCTGGGATAGGGTTACCCCCAGCAACCCTGTACAGGATAGGATGAACTTCAATGAATGAATATTGAGCACATCAGGTGATAGGTTCCCTCATTTTTTACAGAAATGTTTTGGTAGCCCGAAACAAAACCCTCCTTCTATCTCATCCAGACTTTGGCACCTGCAGCAAAAGAATGATTTTGTATGGGTATCAGGGTAGGGGCCCAACAGTGGCAAGGCTTGAACCCTGACTCTCCAATCTGCAACCCAGAGCAAGAACAGGAGACTGCATCAAGAATATCATTATTTGTCACCATCTATCCCACTTCATCCTGTATACAGGGTCAGTAGGGGGTCTATCCCAGCAGACTTACCTAGGGCACGAGACAGGGTACACCCTGGACGGGATGGCATTCCCACACTACGCTGCAAATTGAGAACACCACTAAGTGCTGCCATGTACTTTAACAGGACAGTGAAATTATTATTTTGCATATCCCAGTTAGTAAGATCTCAGTGTTATCCAGGATACAGCTCCAGTAGAGCAGATACTGTAGGGTTACGGCTCTTTGCTCAGAGGCTTACTAGTGGTAACTTGGCGGTTCTGTGGCTTGTACTTACACTCAACCTTTTGATCAGCAATCCAGAGCCTTAGACTTCCCTATAAAGTATACACAACATGCAGAAAGCAAGACACACATTGGGTCCGGCTGATTCAGTGGAAATGTCGAAGATTGTAAAAAGACCAGATGACTTTTATATAGTTAACCAAATTGAAACATTGGCTGACAGTTTGAGCATACGTCTATGCATAACTTTTGTGCACATTTTTATGGGGTGTCAGTGAATTATAGTTGGCGAAATGTACATTATGTGGCAAAATCTGTGTTGTGGGTTTTACAGATGGCTAAAGATTAAATAAATAAATTAATAAATATACAGCTAGGCGATCACCTCCATCTGTCAGCTCTCTTAAATCTAGGGAGAAAACACAATGTATTTTTTTTTGTTATCTTTTTTTTTTTTTCTTTTTCCGGTCCCCCAGGACTTGCAGTTGCTGGCTCTTCAAAACACACACACACACACACAGGAAAAAATTTGTTATTTATATGCCTGGTCCCATTTCCTTCACACAAATATAAAGTCGGCACCATTGTGGCAGGACTAAACTCTCTCTGTTTATGTGTGCATCAGCCCAGAAACAGTTCATCTGCAAACCTACTTACCAGCAAACAAGATCTAGGCTCGAGGAAAACTCTCATTGGATACCCTCGGACTCGTTCTCGCGACATATTCTACGGTTCTTTAAGAAGCTGGAACTCTGGAATGATTCAGGACGCACATGAAAAACTGTTTCCACAGCATTTTAACGTACTTGATAAGAACATTGAAAATGTTTGCTTCCTCCCAACTCCTTGTTAAAGATGAACCGTGGCTGCCTCTTTCCTCTAGATCGTTATATTAAGGTATATTTTAGGGTGCTGTCATGCTGGCCTACAAGCGCCCTTGAAAAAAATGCATGTGACAAGAACACAGGGTAAAAAAAAAAATATATATATATATATATATATATATATATATATATATATATATATATATATACAGTATGTGTCGGACTAGTGAGAGAATGCACGGTTTAAAAAAAAACAGAAACGGTTACAACAATTGTATTATGTGCATGCCAAAGACTAAAACTTCTACTGATGTCATTCTGACTTTGTGATTTAAACACCTTGATCTAAGCTGAAACATGAGACCTGATGGAGGTACCAGACTGTCAAATCTGTTTTCCATGCCTCGTAATCCTCGTAATGGCAGATGGTGCGAGTATAATAAGAGAAGGACAGCCTGTGACAGCGACAGGTGTATAATCACCTTTTTTAATTTTGTATTTGTGTCATCCAGTCCTTCGTTTAGTTAGTGACCAGCCACAATGAGTTAGGCAAAAAATATATTTTTGATACAAGTTTAGGATTTCGAATATATGCCAGAGAAATTTATTTGGCTCACACCAACAGTAAGATACATTTTAGGTTTCAGGCACACCTGCTTAGTTAATGATGTGTAGGCAATGGAATATGATGTGCATGTAAAACTATGTGGTGTATCTCGATCTTGATGGCTCATTGACTCAGGGTGATGCTGTGACCTTGAAAGTGGCTAGCTTCATCCAGCTCTGTTTCATGATGTCTCACCAAGAATCCAGAATGATTAATTATGTGCGGAAAGTGCTGGTCCATGGGAAAAATGCTCGCTTAAACAGGGCATACTTCTGTCATACCCCAGCTGTGTGTGTGTGTGTGTGTGTGAGAGAGAGAGAGAGTAAGAGAGAGAGAGAGAGAGAGTAAGAGAGAGAGAGAGAGAGAGAGATATTATGCTTCAGTGACGTTTGAAAGCACATGCCCTTTTTAAGGTTACGCTTTTTTTGTGCAATTGCACACAGAAACAGCTCAGGCATTAACATTCAGCTGTTTCAGCACATTCAGCATCATTTATAAAATGCTATTAGGATATTATAGACAGTCCAAGGTTATTTATAAGGCTTTATATGTCAGATGATCTCTCAGACTGTCTGGAAAGTTTGTCTAATCCATAAAAGCAGGGAAACCAAATTTCTCCCCAAGGAGTCTCTCATTTTCAGGTTCTGGCAGGTGCTGAGTAAAATGGATGCAAATGGATCAGGACTCACATACATCTTTGGCAGAATGTCAAATTTCCAGACATTACCTAATGCCCCAAATTACAGTTACAGTATTTAAAGTATCAACCAAAGTTGGGGAGGTGTTTAATGTTAAACATTTGCTATCATCTGAAGTGGACCAACAACGTTAGTGTGAATCGATTGGGTTGCAAAAAAAGGAAAGCATGAGAGACTCTGGGCTCTTATGCAAAATACAGTATGAGAGACATCGCCCAAGATAAATGAGGTTATGCATTGTGGAATCTGAGAGATTATGTCCTGGTGGAAGGGTTTAAATAGATTAGGATCTGACTGAAAAACAGCCTGGGATACCTTACCAAGGTGGAGAATTTAAACTACACTAGGATCTGGTTAAAAAAGTAAGCCAGAGAAACCTCGCCATTAGTGAGGGACTTTAAGGATTTAAGAATTTTTGGACAATGATACAATAGATAAAGACAGATAGATAGAGATTGTACTTAAAGGAGCTGATGGAAAAAATACTTTAAAAATCTAATCTAAATAAAAATCTAAAATCTAAAAATCCTGCCCATGGGAGTCTTGATACCTTGGAAAAAGATAAGACTAAGACATCTTGCCTTGGTGGAAGTGTGCAGGTGCTTTGGGATCTGTTGGAAGAAGAACATCTAAAGAGACCTTGCCCAGCCCCCCCCACCCCACCCCCCTCCCCCATGGAAGAGTTTAAGTTCCTTGTTATCTGATGGGCAAAAAATCCTGAGAGACCTTGTCCCAGTACAAGAGGAGTTCTACTATATTGGGATCTGATGGACAAAAGAAAGCTTGCCATACCTTTTCCCCATTAAAAAAGTTTATTTTCCTTGGGACCTAATGAAAAAAGACAGTGTAAATGACCTTGTCCCTGATGGAGAAGTTTACCTTCGAATTTGTCGGAAAAGGAAAGCCCAAGAAACCTTGTCCCCAGTGGATGAGTTTAAGTAACTTGGGATCTGATGGGAAATTAAAGCCTAAAAAACCTTGCTCATGGTGGAGGACATAAAGTCCAATGGGATCTGATGGAGAAAAAGATCCACCAGATTCATCAGTATGAGCCCCCAGTGGATGAGTTTAATCACTTGGAAGAAAACCAGTTTGAGAGACGAGTTCACTATGTCACCTGTGATATTCAGGTGTTAGTAGTGACTGAAAAAATACATACCCAGTCTATGAAGCACAGGTTCTGAAGATCTTGGGCTTACTCTGACTTACTCTACAGGATTACATGAGCAATCTGGAAAGGTCTTAAAGTTGAGGCACCGCTCTTCCGTGTCAAGAGGAAACAGATGCTTCCTTACATATGCCTCCTTACAAAGATTCCTCCTGGTCAGCTCCTGGTATAGAGCTAGACAGAAAGTTTCTATCTCACAGCTTGCTTGGATACAGATGTCTTGGGGAGAAACTAGCATCTGTGGCCAGCGATAGAGAGTTAAGGAGTAATCTTCTTTGCCTGCTGCCAGAACAAACCCCCACCAGAAAAAAGCAGAAGTCAAATAAATGGATGGATAAACTCTCTCTCTCTCTCTGTTTTTATCATTCTTTCCTTCTCTTCCCCACATTTATGGAACTGATAACCAGCTGACAAATGTGATGTCAGTGTACGGGCTGTAACAGTCAATTCCCCTCTTCATTACCAACAGTATGTATACATGCAGTATTTATACTCAAACATGTATATATACTCCTGCACAGTGTGTTTATATACATATATGAGTTCTGAATGAATTATATATATATATATATATATATATATATATATATATATATATATATATAGCACTTTCATTTCTTTAGTATTGAATATGGGAGTATATATACAGTACTATATATATATATATATGTACACATGTGGTGTAACGTAGTAATATACCTGTAGTAATGCAACATTTTAGTTAGCATCTTCTCAAAAGACAATGCTATAGGAATTAAACTTGCATATGTTTTAGAGTAGTCAATGTGCAGCTTGTATAACAGTATAGATTTACTGTCCTCTAAAAATAACTCAACATAAACCATTATTGTCAAAATAGCCGGCAACAAACGTAACTAGACCCTACGTGATAACCACTCGTGTGTACATCTTTAACTGTGCAAAGTCACATGACCCATCCCTCATGTTCATGTGTTTGTCAGTGGCCGAGTATGTCTCCAGACCTGAACCCTATTGAGCACCGGTGGGACGTCCTTAAGCGGAAGGTGGTGAAGTGCCCTGTGTCTAACATCCAGCAGCTCCGTGATATCATTATGGAGGAGTGAAAGAGGATCCCAGCAACAACGTGTGCAGCACTGCTGAATTCCAGGCCCAGGAGGATTAAGGCAGTACTAGATAACGATGGTGCTCACACACAATAGTGACATTTTAGACACAGTTTTGCCAAAGTCACTTAGGGTGTACTTATTTTAGTTGGCAGCTATTTAGACAATAAACTGCATTTTATTGCATGTTAAGTTATTGCTAGAGGGTTGTTTTTTTGCCACACATTGTTATTTATTGTAAATACGCCACTTATGCACTTCTAATTAAATTCCAACTGCATTGATCCTGTAGATGTGCTTTGCATAATGACAATAAAGTAGAATCTAATTGAATCTAAAAAATATATAGTTTAAAAAAAAACTTAAACAGGGACATGTTTGATAGAGACTTCACTTAAACAGATCCAATTTTTACTGATTTTTGTACAGTGATGGCTGTTTAAATTTTTTTGGGAAGGAGTCTCCCGTGTTAGTATTTTGGAACAATTAGGACTTGTCGCTCCGACAAGATATTTTCAACATATTAACTTATAAGACAACATTGGTGATGGACATGAGGCTGATAAAGTGTCAGCTATATTATACAGTATATGTTCTTAATGCACTCATAATGCACTTTGGAAAAAAAAAAAAAAACATGTCCTAAAGACTATTAAATTTTTATGAGTGATTTATTTTGTCTGTGATTTGTATTCTATCTCTAGCCTTTTGCACTTACATTAAACACGTTAGGCACTTAAAAAAAAAAAAAAAACGCCCTGAAGAATACCAGCATTTTTTTCCTTTCAGTGATAAAGTCACTTTTAGGGCTTTTTTTCTCCAGGCTTCAACTGCATTAAACCTTCTTTTCATTTAGTCAGCCTCAGCGGGAATGATGCAATTCATCATGTTGGATATTTAGAGTGTGCACAAGAGACTCTAGTCAATTTGTCAACCCTTAACTGAAGCCACAGGAGAGATGCGAGCCCACTCTGATTTCATCAACAGGACTGAACCTGCTGAGGCCAATGACAGTTAAAAAAAAAAAAAAAATGACACACAGATGACTTATTAGGTTCATGACTGTGTTGTGGAGGAGGTACAAGAAAGCTAATGTTCTCACACTGCACTGCAGTGCTCGTTTATGTTACTGACTCAGGAAAAAAAAAAGTCCAAGGTCATAAAATATGAGCGCGGCGATCTGTGATATTTCACAAATATTTCACTAATAACTTCCCATAGTGCACGTTAATATGAAGTTTAAAGTGTAAACTCACGGTAAGGATGTGTACGGGTTACCTGATAAACACTTTGATGTGTGAGAAAATCGCCATTTAACAAAAACGTATTGGCCAGCAGATGCACGTTACTGTATAATAAGCCAGAATCAGCAGTCAGCATTGTCCAGGCTGAGACATACACACCTTGTTAAAAAAAAAATGTCCACATTGCATCATATTCTATATTTATAGTCAACAACTCTGGGCATTTCTGTGGACAGGATTGGACATGGCGGCCAAACTTTTCTAGACACTTCTGTGCAAATCACAATTCTTTAATTGTGGAAAAGACTAGTGTCTATGCACTGCCTTAGTGGAAAGAATCAACATCTACATTGCATATTATTTTGTGTTTGCATGTAACTGTCACAATGTGTAGTTTACCCGATCATTTGTCGGCACCAGAACACCTTTGAACAATCATGGCATGAACTTCACAAAATCTCCAAAGGTGTGCTATGAAGGTCTTTGGCACCTAGAGGAGCCAGAGCAAACAACAGACTCTTCAAGTACTGTAAGTTGCAAGACTTGCTTGCTTATCTCACAGATGCTCAATCAGTGTGAGATGTGGGCAGTTCGGAGACCAAGTGAACATCTTGAACTCATGTTCCTCAAACTATCCTAAAGGAATTTGAAGTGCAGCGGGATGCATTATCTTGTTAAAATTGCCCACTGCCATTACTTGTTTTGCAACAGTTTTTGATTGGCGTTATGTGTCATGGTAACATTGAAATCAATACCAAAATCCAGGTTTTTCCAGCAAAACATTGCCCATCACACTGTCTTACTAGCTTGCCTTTTTCCCATAGGGCATGCTGGAGCCATTTATTACCCAGAAAAGTGACCTCGGAATCCAACTGTTGTAAAATAAAGTGTGATCCATTAGACCACTCCACCTTGTTCCATAGCTCCATGGTCCAGTTCTGGTGCTCGCATGCCCATTGTAGGAGCTTTCAGCAGTGGACAGGGGGGACAGAATGGGCACTCTGACAGGCCTGTGGGCTCTGACACCTTCCTATCATAGCCAGAAATAACTTTTTTTCAGATTTTTTTTTCAGTAGCTTGTGTTGCAGTAGTTCTTCTGTAGGATTGGCTTAAATAGGCTAGTTTATCATATGCATCATATGGATTCATTATGGGCCTTTGATGCCCATGACTCAAGTTCCTTGGACTACTTGTGGTAGGTACTAACCACTATACAGTACCAGAAACCCCCAGAAAACCTGTCATTTTGGGGTTCCTCTAACCTAGATTTTCAGCCTCCATAACCCTTTCTGGTTTCATGTGCAGCCACAATTGCTTCTCTAACACCATTGCTTATGTGTTACCTGCTTAGCATTGTGTAAACACACATCTGAATGCTCCAGACCATCAAACCGCCAAAACGTCTGCTTTTATACATCTGCACAGCTGCTGATGACCAATTAATCAAGGGCTGCCCCTTTAGCAATTAGCAGCACCTGGCTGAATTTACCCTCTTAAATCCTATGGAAAAAGGAAGGGTAAGTTTTTTTTTTTTTTTTTTTTTTTCCTGTAAGTAGCTTAGTATTTGCAAAGTATATAAAAGGAAAGTGAAAATTTATGTAGTTGTTAAACTGACATTGTATTTTGTATTGTATAAAAAAAAGTGGGAGGTACTAACTTTTACACATGACCTTATTTGTGTGTTGGGTAGTGAAACCAAATCTCTTTCCCTTCACCTAATTAGAAAATTGAAATTTGTCTTAGAGGATAAGACAAACTTTCTCTCCATCCTGCATCATTCTATTTAGTTCCATTCAAAAAGACTCAGATGAATGCATTCTTCATTCTCAGCACTCCTCACACCATGATTCATAATCGTACCCGTGTTTAGAGATCACTGTGAATTACAGAAAGTTATCCAGGTGTTGCATTACAATTCATAAACTTCATGATCGGTACAGCAATGCATCATGAGCCATCATGGAAAACGCTCACACAAAACAGCAACTAACTTAGTAATTAGTGAGCTTGTCACTCACAGGGCCTGGCGTGGAGCATTTAATTTGGTATCTGCATGCGCCATCTATCATATTTATGGCTGACGTCTCTACTGCACTGTAACTCATTTGAGATAAACTCGCATTAATTGCTCCTACTGTTAAGTGGCTCGCTTGGTGTGTGGCAGCAGAGCCATCTGCATGCTAATTCGCCTCGGATTGAAGTCCTGATAAAATTGCCTGAGGCTTGGCTAATGGTGCTTTTTGCACTTAAGATGCCTACACTGCTGTCATTTTAACCTATTATCCATAATTTATTAGGTTTCAGGTGAATAGGTGTGCTATTTTGAATAGATGTAAAATACCACATGAAAGTACATGCATACTGTACGCCTCCTGGCCTTTTGTTGATGCAGCGTGTGTTGTTTTGTTTTTCTATTTCAGGGTCCTTATATATTTTATACTTTATTATTCAATAATCTTTTTGAAATTTACTGTATTTCCTGTCTTTGGCATCAATGGCATCATCGCATGGTCTAATAGTTAAATGGGTGTTTTCCGTTCATTATATACAAATGCAGAAGTACCGTATATGCCGAAATGCTTCATACTGTAGGTCTGCATTTTCCCTCAAAGCATAATAATTTATGCACACATCAGTTTATTAATAATGTGTTTGTGATTGACACTAATCAGCCATAACATTAGAAACATTTAAACCACCTAGGTTTCAGTTTCCTCTTGTTCTCCAGATCATTTGGGTTTTCAGGATGGGGCCTCTGTGGATCAGACTTCTATGTCCTGTGATTCCATGCGTGCTCGACTGGATTGGGATCCGGTAATTTGGAGACCACGTTAGTGGCCTTGAGAAGTTTGCCTCCTGGGCCTGCATTTACTATGGGACCTGAGCAGACGCACTACCCTTTGATTCCCATAGGCATGAGTGAGTCTTTGGTGGCCATGTTCCTGTGACCAGTTTACTGGTGTATACTTGGTGATCAATGTTGTTCAATATGGTAAGTATGGTTTTACAAACCAGATTAAAAAGTATAAATATTCAAGATGGTGATAGATCATAAAAACTGTCATTTCTGAAAAATGGTACAAATATTAGAAAGACACTTCTCATAACAGTATGGATTTAGTTAAATAAAGTGTCATTTTTGTTGATATAATTGATGTGAGGTGAATAAAGCAGTTCCGAATATGAAATTATTGCAAAATAAGGCACTTTGTGGACAATGATAGTAGGAATTGAATTGTTCTAAACTAAACCACTCAATCTCTAATTGATTTCCTTTTACAGCATGTCCTCATATCTTTTACTCCTCGCTTTGAATAAGAAAATTATTTCAAGAATATGTAGCAGCGATGAACAGAAGCTATTGATCACAAATAGAGTTTGGAGAAGAGCAAAATAAACAACAGCCCGCTAGGAAAACCCCTGGTCCTCCTGATACGCCAGTTTTGCCTACAGTACTGTATGTTCTCCGTATAGTCTTGACCTCGCTCCAAGTCATTTCCATTTGTTCGGGCTATTTAAGGAGTTCCTGGGAGGCCAGCGTTTCAGATGTAAAGCTTCATGGTATATAATCACTATAGTGAAACACTAGGAAAAAGTGTTGCATTAGTGTAGCAGGGGATTATAGGGAGCAATAAAGGGAGTTTTTATTTTTATAAAGGGATATTATATTGTTTTGTTATATATACTGTATGATATACTACCGTATATACTTTCTGTCCTGGCGTCCTGGTTTGACTTGAACATCCTTCATGCATTTGAAATTTAGCCACAGATGTACTGCTCCTTGTGTTTTGGGTAAAAAAAAATCATGTACAGAATAAACTATAACTCTCAGAGATGCATCATGTTATCAATGTTAAGACGGCTCTTATAGAAAAGGGTTTATTTAAAAGGGTTGTTAATTAATTAATTGATTTATTGATTGTTTTTGCAGATAAAATATATGTGCATTTCTTTTTTAAATATATCTACTGTATATATTTTGCATGCTCAGGGTATTTTTACACTCTCTGCTCCACTTATCAAGCTCAATACGAACTGATTTCTTTGTCTGAATGCATCCGTGTGTTAATTGTTCATTGAAGCATTTACACAAGAAATTTCATATTCATGAACATTTCGCAAGCTTTGTATCCTTTATATGCTTCTGAGTGTGAAATTTAAACCTTGATTAAATAGCTTCAAATCGTATCATTTTAATGAGTTACTTCACTTTTATATGCAAAATTCACTTTCCAAAGTTAAATAGCTTATTTATTTCAATTGAACACACCAATTTAATACCCAGACGCTTCATCGTTTCACATATTACTGGCATCAAGCAAAGAAATGTAATATTCTAAAGAAATTAAGAAGTATAACTTTATAAATAAAGACAAATAAAACAATTTCAATAAGAAATGTGTAAATGTGCAGCGTATACGTTCGTTTTCTTTTCTTTTCTTTTACTCTCTTGATAAGAATCAGCACCAAGTGACCACCAAGTGACTGGTCAATGTGCCATATCTTAGTAACTGTGTGACTCCCTATAAAAGCCTTCTGTTTTCCCAATATGATATTGTAACGCTTGGATTTATTAGAATCACTAGTTACTATGCTACGGGGTCGAGAATCAAAATATGGGCTTGTAAACTGCACTTCCGGTATTGCGCAACCAAGGCGGGACAATATAGGACGCGACACAAAACAATTACCCAACCAGACCAAAGTGTATTGTACAAAACAAACCAATAAATAAATAAACCAGGTGCACCAAAAACCAATATATACAAAATATATACAAATATAAACAAAGGTGTGGAGTGTATGCGTGTGTGTGTGTGTGTGTGATAGTCCAGAGTCAATGATATTGTTGAGTGTGAAATGGTGTACGGGAGAGATGGCTCGGTCTCACCGGTATATGATGGTAAATCCGGGAGCACAAGAAAACGGAAGGAGATGGGAATTGATTGAGTCCTGGGAAAACTAATCCTCTGCAACCACAAACAATCGCTCTCTCTCTCTTCGTGTAACCAGCGCGCTGCTTCATCTCTCCGTCCCGAGCCACTTGCCGGTTCCGGCTTTATACCGGCACACGTGACCCGCCGCCGCTTCCGGGTTCTCTCGCGCTGCGATCGCGCATGCTCGCGAGAGCTTACCCCGTGACCAACACTGTCTATTGGGACAAGTAAAACCATATAGGGCCCATTTCATAGTGCAGGTGAGCCGCATTAGCTCCGTTACCCTTTCCCTGCTATTAAAAATGCCCCTTTATGTGGCTGCGCTACATAGACCCCCCCCCCCAAGCCTCCGGCGTCTGAGGAGAACGTCCGTAAAAGCGCTTCAGATTAACCACGTTCAATAAATTAGTTTTTTGTGGATTGCCCCAAGACCCTGTGTAGTTAATTGGTCGTTTTCTTTTCTTTAATTCTGCTGGTCCCTCCCACTTGGGCGCTAGCTGTGCAGAAAACTTCTTTGCTGGGGAGGAGAGTGAGTGAGTTCTCATCCCAACCAGTTCTCCCGGGTGAAAGTGCGCTTCTTTCCTCCGGGTATTCTGATATCTGGCTTGTTGGGATTTAGGATGTTTTACTCTGTGTTCCACTTCCTCCGTGATGAATCTGTGTCTGTCCGGTGATGAGTAGTCTGCATGAGTGGGTGAAGATGGGATATTGGTGAGCCTTGCTAGTGGTCTGGGGTTGTCTGTTCTGTGTCGTTGACAAACGCTGCATGTTCTTAAGTAGTGCCAGAGGTCCTTTCTCACCGTCGGCCACCATGCCACATCTAGCAACCTCAGCAGAGTTTTTAGTTGCCCCTGGTGTCCTCCCCTGGGATTGTCGTGGTAAAAATAAAGAAAGGTTTTAATTAATACCTGGGGAACCACCAGTTGGAACTTCTCTCCGCGTTTCACTGGTACCCGGCGATATAATGCCCCTTGATGATACTCGAAGGAGACCCTCGGATCTAGTGTGCTTCTTGGATGGTCCGTAGAAAGCAGCTTTAAGATAGTAGGGTCCTCCTGTTGGGCCTGGATCATCTCACTCAGGTCGCTGGGTAGGTCGGCGGAAGCTTTAGTGTTCGTGATGGCTAGACATGGTTCGTCATCGCTTTTTGGTGATGGGGGCTCTTGGGAAATGGTATCTGGACCTAAATTGAAACAGTCCTCGCAGTCTTTCTCTACCCTGGAACCTCTCTTCACCAGCTGTTCCACCGTGTTCACCGTTCCTCTTAGACATCCGGCCACTTTTGGGTTGATGTTCAGCAGGATTCGCCCCACTAGTTCTTCCTCTGAGATATCCGGCTTCCACTTTAGACAGAGGGCGCGGTAGTCATAGGCAAAGTCCCTCAGGCGTTCTCCCGGCTGCTGTACCCGAGACCTTAAGTTGACTTCCACTTCTGTAAGGTAGTCCTCAGGTAAAAACGCCGCCATGAATGCCTGTTTAAAAGACTTCCAATCCTTCACCTTGCCTTTCTCCACCTTCCACCAACTCAGAGCAGGTCCTCGTAGAACCGAGCCGAGGGTTCCTAGCAGCTCTGGGCTGGTCAGGGGTCTGATCTCCAGATAATTCTCAGCTTGCTCAATGAAGTTAAAGACATCAGCTGTCTCTGACGCGTTGCCAAAGGCTGGAAACTCCACGCGTATGGATGGTTGAGCATGAAGAGAAGCAGAAGAGGGTGAGACTGAGGAGGTGGGCTGAGCAGAAGAGTGTGGTTGAACACAAGGAGGAACGTCGTAGATATCCGGACTGCTAGGGTGCTTTACCTTGGCCGTAGCTGTAGTAATTGAAGTGCTGGGGGAATGTGGATCCTGTAATTGTTGTGCAGGGGAGCAGGCCTGTAACCTGTGGCTGGTGGGCATACGAGTGAGACGCAGTCTCTTTATCTGGTTTTCCCAGATGACGTCACGTCGTAGAAAACAGTCAACGATGGCTCTCTCCATTTTCTCGAGAGCCTCCTGGCAGTAGCGCTTCAGCCCCTCCAAGCTCGCGTCCACTGCGTCACGAAGACTGATTTCCCGGTTGACACTGCTGTCTAGGGACTGTCTAAAATCCCGCTCTACTGAGCTCACTTTATCTGTAAGCGCCACTGTAAGGTTTTATAAAGTAGTAAGACAATGTAATCTAATGTAATCTAATCTTCCTCATGTCTTCTGTGGTAACACCTTCTATATCCTGTATCCAGACGAGGAGACATCCAAATGGCTCCTGTCTGCTAGAATCCTTTTGTTTAATCAGGAGAATGCAAATGTATCTCCTCTCACCTGTCTGTCTCCGGGTCCCTCTATGACTGACATGTTAATGATGGTTCTTTTGATGTTCGGGACGTAGCACCGTTTAAATGTGCTCTCTTTGCTAAGAATAAACAGAGATCTTCAGACATCATGCCTGCGTGTGTGTGTGTGTTTGTCTCTCCCGGTCGATCGGGCCCGGACCGGTAAGTGTATCAAGGTGCAGCGGACACAACAAGCTAAAACTCTTCTTCTCTTAGCTTAAAACTTAGCTCGGACACACACTTCATCTTCATTTTAAAACCTAACAGCCACCATATCCACCTTGCATTGATTTAGTTCATTTTGTAGTGTGTGCACTACATCAATATCAGAAACATGAGTAACATTATCATCATGCCTATCAGATATATAGAGAGAACTAACCAATGAAGCTATTTCAACTGTAGGGTTACGGCGTGTTAAAAATGCCTCATCCACATCATCCAGCACATAACTATCAACAACCAAGTCGGCTTCGCTACCATTAGCATTATTAGCATCCATTTTGTTCAGCCACGACCCACAAAACCGGAAAAATACCCAAAAATACAGATTCCCCGTACGTACGGGCCACCACTATGTAACGCTTGGATTTATTAGAATCACTAGTTACTATGCTACAGGGTCGAAAATCAAAATATGGGCTTGTAAACTGCACTTCCGGTATTGCGCAACCAAGGCGGGACAATATAGGACGCGACACAAAACAATTACCCAACCAGACCAAAGTGTATTGTACAAAACAAACCAATAAATAAATAAACCAGGTGCACCAAAAACCAATATATACAAAATATATACAAATATAAACAAAGGTGTGGAGTGTATGCGTGTGTGTGTGTGTGATAGTCCAGAGTCAATGATATTGTTGAGTGTGAAATGGTGTACGGGAGAGATGGCTCGGTCTCACCGGTATATGATGGTAAATCCGGGAGCACGAGAAAACGGAAGGAGATGGGAATTGATTGAGTCCTGGGAAAACTAATCCTCTGCAACCACAAACAATCGCTCTCTCTCTCTTCGTGTAACCAGCGCGCTGCTTCATCTCTCCGTCCCGAGCCACTTGCCGGTTCCGGCTTTATACCGGCACACGTGACCCGCCGCCGCTTCCGGGTTCTCTCGCGCTGCGATCGCGCATGCTCGCGAGAGCTTACCCCGTGACCAACACTGTCTATTGGGACAAGTAAAACCATATAGGGCCCATTTCATAGTGCAGGTGAGCCGCATTAGCTCCGTTACCCTTTCCCTGCTATTAAAAATGCCCCTTTATGTGGCTGCGCTACAATATAACACCATCATTGTGTTACTTTCAATAAGAACATTTTTTTTCGTGATATATTTATTGTCCATGTTAACCTGGATGCATTTTTTTTTTTTACCTTTTACACAGTTTTTTTCCCTTTTTTGTGTGTGTGTGTGTGTGTAATCAAACTGCAAACGTGTGTGTAATCAAACGCAAACCAGTTGTGCCATGTACTGTATGTTCCTGATAAATTACAGAAAATTTGCATTTATCAGTACAGGCACATGAGTACAAAAAAGATTAATGTTAATTAAAATCTAACAAGAACTTTTTTTGTTTCTTATATGGAAACATACTGTATGTGACAATTTTTTCAATTTTTTTTTCATTTAGCCGTGGCCAATTCCTCCCCGTCACTAGGGGACTCCCACATTAAGGCACTTAGGGGCCTAAAGTGTGCCAAGAAAACATCCCCCACACCATTACACCACCACCACCAGCCTGCACAGTGGTAACAAGGCATGATGGATCCATGTTCTCATTCTGTTTACGCCAAATTCTGACTCTACCATTTGAATGTCTCAACAGAAATTGAGACTCATCAGACCTGGCAACATTTTTCCAGTCTTCAACTGTCCAATTTTGGTGGGCTCGTGCAAACTGTAGCCTCTTTTTCCTATTTGTAGTGGAGATGAGTGGTACCCGGTGGGGTCTTCTGCTGTTGTAGCCCATCCGCCTCAAGGTTGTGTGTGTTGTGGCTTCACAAATGCTTTGCTGCATACCTCGGTTGTAACGAGTGGTTATTTCAGTCAAAGTTGCTCTTCCATCAGCTTGAATCAGTCGGCCCATTCTCCTCTGACCTCTAGCATCAACAAGGCATTTTCATCCACAGGACTGCCGCATACTGGATGTTTTTCCCCTTTTCACACCATTCTTTGTAAACCCTAGAAATGGTTATGCGTGAAAATCCCAGTAACTGAGCAGATTGTGAAATACTCAGACCGGCCCGTCTGGCACCAACAACCATGCCACGCTCAAAATTGCTTAAATCACCTTTCTTTCCCATTCTGACATTCAGTTTGGAGTTCAGGAGATTGTCTTGACCAGGACCACACCCCTAAATGCATTGAAGCAACTGCCATGTGATTGGTTGATTAGATAATTGCATTAATGAGAAATTGAACAGGTATTCCTAATAATCCTTTAGGTGAGTGTATACACATACACACACACACACACATATATATATATATATATATATATATATATATATATATAGTAGCGTTTTACCGCTGAAAAGAATGTTGGAGAGACGAGTGAGCTTAATTGCTGCCCAATGCAATGGCTGGGAGTACTTTATTTTGCACACAGCATGTATAGCATGAGCAGCACATTCACACGAGAATAAACCGGAGCACATTTACTCACACTCCACAGACAAACATGGCCGAAGCCACTCACCCAAACACCCTTCCCCAACAGGGTGAACACATTGAAAACCCCCCGCAATGCAGTATATATATATATATATATATATATATATATATATATATATAAGATAGATAGATAGAAAAACTTTATGCATGTTTAAGGATTATACACACACTTTTACTTTGTCGGTGTTATCTGATTAATGGCTATATTCTATAATGTCCATTTTTTTACGAACTACATATAAATCATATAAATTTAGATATGTAAATATATATTTATTTTGTTAAAGTATATTGTTGATTACAAATTACATACATTAAGATATACATTTGAATATATTTGAATATTTTTCTCAATATATTAGAAGCGTCAATTCCTCATATATTTTTCACTATATTGTAATATATTAATTCCCGTGAAAATTCAGCGAGTGTAACGTAACTGTGATCTGTACTGTAGATATGCAAAACCAACTGACCTGGTTTGACTTGAACGCCTGTGTATGGTTGCACATGAAATGTGTTTGATTTTATTTATTTATTTATTGATTAATCTATTTATTTATTTGAAGGTAGGTGTTTAGAGAAGTGCTTTTTTCACACATGACAGGGATGAAGATCAGTCACAGGTTATAAGTCACACATCCTAATGAAGGTAGCGTAGGGGAAGTTCTCCTGGTTCTCTTAGTTTACTTTGTGGCTTAGTATCAACTATTTTCTCAACGTGCACATCTACATTCCCTGATGACCAGATGGGCCCGAGCATATTGGATCATCTACTGACTATAAAAATAAATAAATAAATAAATAAATAAATAAATAAAAATTCCATGGAAATACATGATTTGCTTGCCATAATCGAAATGTTTGCAGATGGAACCAAATTACATGGAATAAATTGCATCAGCAGTTAAACATTAACAGAAGGTGGAACAGTTTGGATTTTGAATTTTTCAGTGATAAACTTGGTTACGATTTCTTTTTTTCAACTTCGACAGGTGCGGTATACTGTACTGTATGCCACAATAATGACATTTGTAGCATAGTGGCTGGCATTGTAGCCTCGCACCCCCAGGGTTAGGTATTATTTCTTTAAATCTTGGGTCTGTGTGCATGGAGTTTGTACATTCTCCCTGTGGTTGGTGGGTTTCATCAGGGTACTCTGGTTTTCTCCCACAATCAAAAGACATCAGGGTTAGCCTAATAGGCATTTCTAAAATTGGCAGTAGCCTGGAACACGACTGTGTGTGTGCTTCTGTGCCCTGTAGTGAATTGCCACTGTTTCCAGGGTCTACCCTGCCTTGTGGCCCGAGGCTCCTGGGATAGGCGCTATTCGACATTAACGACATTAAACAGGTTAAGCGGTATAGAGAATGCGTGAGTAAGTGATATGACACAATAATATATATTTTTTTTCGTCTATAATAAATAAATAAAGGAAGGAGCTTCTTGAGAATCATGAACACTTCCATAATAATGGTTTCCCTCTATAGCCGAAACTGCAAGATTTTATTTACTTTTTAATTCTCAATAAAATGAATTAACTAGCCAGCAGCTTGGGGACATTTTTCATTAAAAAACAAATTGTTCTAAATCCTAATATAACTGTTTATTCCAACTTTTTAATGATGAAAAACTATCAAACACAAATTTACTTCATTTTTCTTTTTTTTTTCTTTCCTTTTTTTAATTCTCAGCTCTCTATTCAGGCAGGATACTTCATCTAATCATGAGCAGGCAGGATGGCGTGATCTGACTGCGAATGTCGAAATGTTGTAGGTGTTAAGCCACATTTATTTTAAAGAAGATAAAAAATAGTGAATAATGAAGATGAAAAGGACTATACACATCATCTAGAATGGGGGAAAAGAATGAAGAAACTAGAATAACCGACCAAATGATTAACATATAAAAAGATTTGAGTATTAATACTCTCTAGTATTGTACTAATTCTCCACAAGTAAGTTAACACAAGTCTCAGAGCTCCATCAATGCGTGTGGGCTCGTCTTATACGCGGTCACATAAAGGGGGAAAAATCTACTAGGCTTTTTTTTCCAAATTATTTTTGTAAACACACACACACACACACACGCTAGAGACCCATCTAAATGTGGGCAATAGGCCCTGTTTAAAGCATGTCATCCATCAAATGGATAAAATGGTTCACATGTTCTAACAATGCTCTGAGTTTTTAATTTTAGGACTTTATTGTTGAGTCAGTATAAAACCCTTTCTGATTTTCGAAAGAAAAAAGAGCAACATGTTATATTAAAAAAGAAAGATGCTGGATTTTGCATGTAAAAAAGAAACAGGTGCAACAGTTAAAGTCCTCAGCAGAACTGTGTGTGGTTCTGCACGATGCTCAATAGCTAATGTCCTGCATAAGTTGTACCTGAGACTCAAGAGTCCTTAAAGTGTTATCACACCAAATACCGACTATGTTTTATTTATTACTCTTTAGTGGGCTTTATTATTGGTGGCACGGTGGTTTATAGGGTTTAATTCAGGTCCTGGGTTTAATTTCCATATCGAGTTTGCGTGCAAGGAGTTTGCATGTTCTCCTCGTGCTTGGTGGGTTTCCATCAGGCACACCAGTTCCCATCGACAGTCCAAAGACATGCAGATTAGGCTAGTTGGTGTTCTCAGATTGCCCGTAGTGTGTGAATGTGCATGTGAATATTGACCGTACCATGGTCGTACAACATGGGAATAAATTCCATGCTCACCATTGGCCTTCATGGTCCCTAGTTGGATGACAGAGATCCCTATAAGGATGAATTAATTATTATTATTATTATTATTATTATTATTTATTTTTATTTTTCTTTAAAGGCATCCTTGATCTGCAGCATTTATTTGCATGTGCCTTTAGCACAGCACTGTATGTTGTTTTAAAATTGGCCATTGACTGATCAATTACATTAATTAATGAGTTTTTGTTATATTTTCACCACCTTTGAACTAAGTATAAAAATAAAATTCTTCTTCTGAGCAGCATTTAGTACATTTCCATGACATTGTATTAGTCAGACTAAAAGCAAACATTTGTTAGTCTGACTGAAATTGTACTAAACTTCCTAAAATCCAGATAATGCGGTTGGGAGTCAAGATCCTTCTTGCATGTATAACTCAATCAAACACTAAAATCAGGCCGAAAGTCGAATACTGTAATATGCATATCAGTAAAAAAAAAAAAAAGCTTTAAACTATTGGCCGGTGTCATCTGCCTTTGAATAACCACAAGTGATATCATGCATCTCATTTGTACAAAAAGTGAAACATACAGTATAGCACATAGGACATGTACTGTACAGCAATATGAAGTGTACTTCACAGGGTGCTTCCTACTCCCTACTCCGTTTGCAGGGGATGTCAGTTAAGGGAAATTCCCTCGACAAATTTTCACCATTTGGAACACCCTGTAGGTCACCAGTGCAGACGTCACTTCCTTCGTGAGTTACCATGGTAACATAAGCACCATAAACATAAGCACGCTGCTGCTGTGGAAATTTCACACTACGGACATTAAATATTGAATTTTATTGTAACAAAAACGGATGCAATTATAAAACATATTATATTTTTTATAATTATTATAAATTATTAGTTATAATTGTATCAGACATACTTCAGTCAATACATTGATTTCCCTGCCGTGCTTGCATAATGTGTAGTCCAATTAGATGGCCTAAGTGAACTGACACCAGACTGTAGCACCACTTAACTGTGCATTTAAACATACTGATTGCAATTTACAATAAATTCTTTTAAGAATTTAGAATGTAAAGTATCATAAATATAAGTATAATATGCATGTATTTATTGAGTGTCGCCCCAGCCCGGCCCTTGAGTTTCTGTGTCCTGAATCCCTAGTGTGTGTTTAGCTATTAGGTAAGTGTAGCTATGTGCATGTTAGGCTAAAGACATGCAAAGCTAGATGTATGTGTAGCTGACTGCCATGGTTAGCCAATAACCATGTTTAGCTAATAGCCATGTCCAGCTGATTGCCATGTCTTTAGCCTTAGTCTTGTATCTAGTCTCGTCTCGTCGTGTCTCTAGTCTCTCATCATGTTTTGTCCCGTTTCAGCTCCATGCTTAGTTTATGGGTCATGTGTATCGTCCTTAAGCCTGTGTTTCGCCACCGGGCTTAGGCTTCGTGTAACAGGTATTAGAGCCTGTCTGTGTCTCTTAGCCTGTGTCTTGCCAGGGAGACCATGTTTCACCCTATGTTTTTAAGTATTGTTTAAGTTTGTTGTTTGTTCCTTTGTTTGTTTTGTGTGTCTTGATTACTTAATTATTTATATACTGTGGACCTTAATAAAAGACTCTTTGGTTACAAAACCCCTCTGCACCCCTCTTTCCGCCCACGGCGACAACATCCGCCATTACACCCCATTCGTGACAGAATGCTTGGCCTACCAAGAGGGTTTTAATAAGGTTTTAAGGTAAAAAACTTAATGTAAATTAAAAAAAATAATGTAAATATTTCCAAGCTTCTACCATTTGCTTAAGGCACTCCTGATAATATAATCAGTAATGCAAACCTTTAGTGTTAAATTAAAAGATTGACAAACAAACATTCGTCCCCACTAGATGTGCAACATCAGAATAGGATAGCAAGGACACATAACCATTACAGAGGCTGTAATCTGCATTGCAGTATTTTACCAATTTGTCCAGATGTTTATAGAAACGTAATCACGCAATGTCTGAACAAACATAATTTTGTAAAAGGGAGGTTTCTCAGTTTTTCACTTTACCCTACAGCATTATAAGAGGAAGATGGGAGAATCATAAAACAGCAGAAACACATACCCAGTGTGTAGAGATGACTCGGAGGAATAAGAGGTTCCTTGGTCTATTGCTCCTCAGCAAAACACTTCTGCATTTCAATTACAGTGTGTTCGATTAGTGATTTTGTTGTTGTTAATGGAGAAGGTGTTGGATAAATATGCCAAGTTCATGACTTGTTAGAAACAGAATTTGTGCTTCAAGAATTCAAATGCAATGCACACTAACTGGTCATGTCTCGTGAGATGTTCAATTATTGCACTAACATAAACTTTAATTTAATATACTGTAAACTTCTGCATTTCAGTCAGGGCCTTTTTTAAGTTAAACACCTCTCACACTTGTAGAACTGAGCAAAATGGTATCCCTCATAATGATTAGAAATATATACATTACATTTAAGCATTTGGCAGACGCTCTTATCCAGAGCGACTTACATTTTTATCTCATTACACATCTGAGCAGTTGAGGGTTAAGGGCCTTGCTCAAGGGCCCAACAGTGGCAACTTAGTGGTAGTGGGGTTTGAACCTGGGATCTTCTGAACCGTAGTCCACTGAGCTAACCCTGTATGTATATAACCCTTCACTGTATATACTATACTGTATAGACTGATGTAAAAAAGAAAGAAGCAAGTCTGGCCCTTCTCCTAGAATATATAGGCTCTACACGCCCTGTGATCCTTGACTAGATTTTGACTCACATCACTGACACTTACATTACACACCATGATTGAGAAGCTGTGATGGAAGCCAACACCATCCTTATTCCTATCATCTCCCAAAAAGTGCTAATTAGACATCTTCTCAGTAATTGATAATTACACACACTTTTTAAAAATCGGTTTAATGAATCAAAAACTTCAGATTCCAATCAGATTCAAGAATTAGACAGCACCATGGAACAAAAAAGAAGCACTTTCAATTACAACATAGACAGTAGAAATCAGAGCTATGTTCAAAAGTGAAAGAAAGAGCATTTGCACATAGACCATGTGACAAAAACTTATAGGATTGGGACTAAACAGCTTTGTGGCCATTAGAAAACCACTTGTTAGTGAGTCTAATCAGCAAAAAAGGATTTAAGTTTTGAATCATAATGATTGGACTTTGGAGCAATAAAAAAAGTTCACATGATCTGATGAGTCCAGATTGAGCCTATGCCAAGAGCGATGGGCATGTCAGGGTAAGAAGGGAAGCTCATGAAGTGACGCACCCACCCATTTAAATTTGATGGGATAGACTTTAGACCCCTGCTACAGGTCTCAAAATACAGTACTGTAGTTGACATATTGGCATGTTTACCATGGTGTAGCAACCCCAGATCTTATCTCCTTTAAAAACAGTTTGAAGATACCTGGCAATTATGAGTTTCTGGAGTTTTTAGGTTCGAATGTGATCCCATTCTTGCCTGATATAGGTTTTTAGCTGCTGAAGAGTTCCTAGTCACCTTTGACATATATTTTGTTTAATCATGCGCCAAATGTTCTCTATAGGTGAAAGATCTGAACTGCAGGCAAGACTCTTCTCCTATGAAGCAATGCTGTTGTAATAGCTGCCGTATATGGTTTTGCATTGACCCGATGAAATAGACATCGTCTAAAACCTCTACAGTATATAGCTTTCAGCATTCATAGTGTCTTCCAAAACACGCGAGCTGCCCACACCGTATGCACTTACTGTATGCACCCCCATGCCATCTGAGATACTGGCTTTTGAACTGAACGCTGATGACAGGCTGGAAGGTCACCCTCCTCTTTAGCCCAGAGCACAAAGCGACCGTGATTTCCAACAAGAATGTAAAAATTGGATTCGTCTGACCATAGAACACTTTTTCACTTTAAAACAGTCCATTTTAAATGAGCCTTGGCCCACAGGACACGATGGAGCTTCTGGACCATGTTCATATGTGGCTTTCTTTTTGCATGATAGAGCTTTAGTTAGCATCTGCAGACGGTGGAGTGTGGATTGTGTTTAGCGAAGTATTCTAGAAGTATTCCTGGGCCAATTTAGTAATGTCAATGACCCAATCAAGCCAATGAGGGATGCAGTGACGTCTGAGGGCCCGAAGACCACAGGGATCAAACAAATGTCTTCGGCCTCGTCCCTTACGCATTGGAGACTTCTTCAGTTTCTGCAAATCTTTTGATGACGTTGTGCACTTTACTGTAGATGGTGAAATTTGCAAAGCCCTTGCAATTTGACGTTGAGGGATGTCGTTTTTAAAGTATTCCATAATCTTTTTATGCACTTTTTCACAAATTAGAGATGCTAAATACTCTTCCAGCTAAATCTTTCAAAACTTTGTTGCCCCTGTCCCAACTTTTTTGGTAGCAGGCATCAAATTTGAAATTAACTCATGTAGTGGATAAAATTGTAAAATTTCTCAGTTTAAACATTGGTTATGTTCTATATGTTCAATGTTTATAAATAAATATTGGCTCATGTGATTTGAAAGTCTCACTCACTCACTCATCTTCTATAACGCTTTATCCTGTGTTCAGGGTCGCGGGGGCCTGGACCCTATCCCAGGAGGCTTAGGGTACGAGGCGGGGTACATCCTAGACAGGGTGCCAAACCATCGCAGGGCACACACACATACTGTACACACTCATTCACACACTACAGGAAATTTGGGAACGCCACTTAGCCTAAACTACAGTGGGTACAGAAAGTATTTAAATTTATTCCCTCTTTTTCATTTTGTTGCCATTTGCTAAAATCATTTAACTTTTTTTTTTTTTTTTTCTCATTAATGTAGATGTAATGTAATGAGTGTCACAGCAAAGAATCTGCATACTGTACATAGGCCCATGTGATATTTCAGTTTTTCTTTTTTAATAAATCTGCAAAAATGTCAACAATTCTGTGTTTTTCTGTCAATATTGGGTGCTGTGTGTACATTAATGAGGAAAAAAAAATAACTTAAATGATTTTAGCAAATGGCTGCAATATAACAAAGAGTGAAAAAAATGTAAGGGGGTCTGAATCCTTTCTGTACCAACTGTTAATGTCTTTGGGAGGAAACCGGAGCACCCAGGGGAAACCCACCAAGCATGGAGACAGAGACAGGAGTTGAGCCTCGCCGGGAATTAAACCCAGACCCTAATGGTGCAAAGCGACAGTGCTAGCCACTACACCACCGTGCCGCCCTGAGTTAAAAGTCTAAAAGTTTTTTTTTTTTTAACCTGATGACATGGACATTTTGTGAAAAAGTAGTTCTGGCAGCGTTAGGAATTCTTTTCACACATGAATTACCCACCACTTTGTGTGTGAACAAAATATTATATGTTTTTTTGTTTTGGTGGGCAGGCCCTGTACTTACTTCATAAATACCAGTGCTGTCAAAACCAGCTGTTTATCCTTCAATCTGTGACCTTTCATTCAATCACCCACAATGCAATTCTTCAATTTCTACAGGAATTACTTCTCACATCACTCTTTTATTTCAACATTACAGTACTTGTCGCTTGCTTTCTGCATGAACCATAAACATTTAGTGATTCACTGCACCAAGTTACATCCGCAGCCGCCCCAGTGACATTAACATTTAGGCATTTGGCAGACACCCTTATCCAGAGCAACTTACATTTATCTCATCTGAGCAGTTGAGGGTTAAGGGCCTCGCTTGGTGCAACTTGGTGGCTATAGGACTTGAACCTGGGACCTTCTGAACCATAGTCCAATGTCCTAACCACCGACCCTGACCCCATAGAAAGAAGTGCATACTTAATATTTCAAAGATCTTCTTTTGTATTTGTTTTTTGAATGTCTGCCTCTTTATCTGCTTCTCTTTTGAGGAGGGAAAAACAAGAGTGGATAGAAAGGTCTTACACTTTGTTCTCAGTCTCATACCCACCGTGCCTTAAGAATTCTGCAGCAGCTTGACCTGTAAACTGAAATTCCTATAACCCTGAATGCTAAAGCATGTTCTGCTTTATTTTTCCTGGAAAACCCAGACATTGTAAACTCTTTTCTGATCACTTAGTTGACATTTTATTGGGATTTCCATGTAGGAGGTAAAATGCCTGGGAATGAGTGATCTATTAGAGAAAACAGATCCTGAAAAGTTGTATCATTATTTTTTTGCCTCTGCAATATATACAGCTCTGGGAAATAAATTAAGAGAGCACTGCAATTTACTGCAGAAAACTTCTGGAATGTCATCAAGAGGATGATGGATCAAGCAAAGCTGAGCTGTTTGTGTGCAAAGAGTGTTATAAAGTTACCCAACAGCAATGTCAAAACACATAACGCATGAAAGCTGTAATTGCAAATCAGGGTTATTATCCCACCAAATACTGATTTCTTAATGTTATTTACTTAAAGCATTTACACAATTTGTTTACAAATTATTTGCATTTTGTTTTATTTGAGTTTATTAAAGCTCTGAAAATAGCATATAATCTTGGGTTATTTTGATGTGTTGTGATTGTCATTTCCTTTAAATATACACGCACACACACACAAATATATATATATGTATGTACAGTATGTATGTATGTATGTATGTATGGGAAATGCCATATAGTGTCCTCATGATCTTCAGGCTTCCATGAGTGGTTTAAGAAATGCATATTCTGGTTGGCCATAAAAATTCACTTCCACAAAAAGGCAGCTCAGGGTCAGTTTATTTAAAGCTACTTGCTGTTTCAGTGTCTGGAGCTTTAAATAAATTGCCCCAGACCACCCTTTTTAAAGCTTGCATATTTCTCTCCTTTTTAAACAAGTTAATACACAAGGTTTAAATGTCACTCAATATATTTTTTTATATTTATTAATTCCAATATGTATTCATTTCAGTGGCATGATAAGTGACATTACATAAGCACTGAAAATGACCAAACATGCATTCCCTGTATCCAGCAGTAGGATAAGATAGATTAATAAAATAATATAACACAATAATATTCTTTTGTGTCTGTTTTTGGGTTGCATGTTTTTACTGAACTCATTGAAAGTTCCAGATGCAGAATTATTTGCTGGATTAACTGTACCAAATTGTAATTTACAAAACTAAATTATATACAAAATAAAAGTCTTTAAAGAAGCACACACACACACACACACACAACACAAATATATTATTAACTCACCTTTGTAGGATGAAAATCATGCATTCTTGGGTTTTTTATTGAAAACAGAGGACACCTTAAAATCTGGGACACAATATTAAAAACCATGTTTAATCATTCAATCTTTTTTTTATATGAGTCATGAGTAATGCAATAGAACATGGACATAGAAAAAAATGTAAACACTAAATATGCAGGACTGTGCTAAAGTCTTGATCTCCTCTTATTTCTTTATATTGCGTTAATTAAATTAAAATAAATTAAAGAAAATAACAAATGTTTATTTTACTGTGACAGACTGCAAAGTGCATAAACAACAATTTCCCCTCTCGTCTGTCCCAAACACTCAGCATTCAGCATCACCAGTATACTAATCACTGGCCTGATCATCTGTCATCATCTGCACCTGAAAAGGTAGATGTTTTTTTAAATATTTATAGTTCAAAAATCATGACTCTGAAACAGCTTAGGTACAGGGACTAGAGCCAATATCTTGAGCCAGAAATAAAGGCCAAAAAGTCCTTCAGGAAGATCTTCTCCTTAAAAATACATAAAAACATGAATCACTAGTGTTATCACTAGTGCTTGGACACCATGCAGGTTCTTAGTACGCTGAAGCCATGATCAGACTGCCTGCTTCACATCTGAACCGCTGGCCTCCCAGGAACTCCTTTAACGGCTCAAACATGTGGAAATGGTTTGGAGCGAGGTCAGGACTGTATGGGGGATGTGGTGGATAACTCCCTGCCAAGGTTCCTGTAACGTGGAAGTGGTGTTAGTAAATGATTGTGTCACAGATGTGTCTCTACTGCAAGGTGGCACAAGTTATTCGTCGATTTTCAAAGATCAGGTATTCCATTCTGAATGTTCACAGGACGACTGCAGTGGGCTTTGAGCCACCTCGGCCAGGATCGTCATTCATGGGCATGGCTTCCTTTAACACATTTGAACTGTTCAAATCTTTTACTGCAGCCAAGAGTCTCATCACCATACTGTGCTTGAAGCCTTCTGTAAATGTCAATCACTTTTATACCTTTATTTCCTAACAAATTTCATCCCGATTTGACTTGAATGATGAGTCTCCCGTGTCAGCACTTTGTAACAGCTTGACATCATGAGAAAGTCTTTAAATCAGATGAGATCCTAAATAAATTAAACTGGATAAAATGCATGGGTTTAAATAGTCAAATTGTTATTGCTGTGGGATAAAAGGAATTCTACTTCACACATTACACCACCCCGTCAGTAATTACTTTACATAACAGCACACTATGGTATATTTGATATTAATATATACATATTTGATATTCCTTTCCTACATACAGTACCTATTGCTTCTATATTATTACATTTATATATCGGAAAGTCCATTATTTTGTATTTATGTGTTAGAGGTATAATCAGTCATTCTCTTTTAAATCTCTTTCACACACTGCATAGTATAAAAACACTTAAATTTTAATGCGGCAGAGGTTTCTTCCCTGAACAGATATGGTAGAAACTAAATTTATTTTTCTATATAATCCCCTGCTCCACTAATGCATTCACTAATGCTTGGATTCCATCAAAGAAGAACGTTTTGGGTGTTCCTGAATGATTGTGTGTACAGTTCCCATAGTCAGATGGGTCTTTTATGCAAGGTGGTGACAAGTTATCTATTGATTTGTCTGAACTTTCTTAGTAACCATTGCTGATCATGGTCACCTTTGCACCATTAAAATGTGTGTCTAAGAGTCTGATCACTGCTCTCCTTAAAGTCTTTTGTAAATGTCAATCAATCAGTTATGCCTTCATTTATAGGGAATTTTTTATCACAAGTCCCAGTTTGACCTGAATGCTCCTCACATTATATGTTATACTAGTGTTAAAAGGTTATAAAAGGTTAAAGCTTAAAATAAGCTACAGTAATCAGCTTTAAGTCCAGGACGCTGTCAAAACCCCCGGTTTGTAATCTGGCACATAACTGCTTATAATGTCACCTCTAATCAACAGTTTGATTTAATTTACGGTGCAGTTTTAACTTCAGGCCGGTGTTGGATGTAACACATTACAAAGTAACTTCGATTACTTTTTTGATGTAACGAGTAATCTAAAGCGTTAGGTCCGCCATTTAAGTACTCAGTTATTTAGTTATATTTTCAAAAATTTAATTTATTATTCAGACAATTTATGTAATCTGTGAGCCAGACAGCAGTCATTTCATTACTGTGTGTGTGTGTGAAATTCGTCTACAAGCCCCGCCCCCGATAACCCGCTCCCCCCTCTGTTATTCCTGCTGTTATACCCCTATCTCACCTATGCGGTTTGACCATGCGAGAACCGACGCGCGGAAAGATAGAAACATAATTACAGCGCCAAAACTTGCGGTGAATCATGATGAACCGTACTTATGGCCACAGGTGAGATAGGGGTATTAGTAGTTAACAGATTATGGGCTAAACTTTGTTAAGTTATGATGGTAGAATAAATATAAAGTTATTGACTAAAACAATATGCATGAGGAATCACAAAGGAGTTTTTATTCTATGCAATGGAAAAGTACTCGAACTACTTACTTTCATCAGAAAGTAACGCTGTAATGTAACTGATTACTTTTTAATGTCAGTAATTTTGTAATGTAATTAGTTACTTTAAAAAGTAACATCCACCAGCACTGCTTCCGGCAAATCCTAATGTATGGTTTTAAACTTACAGAGGTAAGAATAAACATAGATTAATCTGTCCATTCATCTTTAAAAGGTTCAGTTTTCATAGTCGACTTGCTTTTTTTTTGAGTAATCCATGCGTCGCGCTTTTGCTTGTGTTGAGTATTGTGGCGGTTTGTGGGTGCAGTACTGTCGTTTTTTTGTCTTCCAGATACTCTGTCTATACACTTTGCATTGATTGGGTATGTTTAGTGACGCACATAGCCACACCTACCTCGAGGGAAAAAGCACTATTTTCGTCCAAAAAGTGCTAGATGCTGTGACAAAACATTTATTTTATAGGATAATTTTTACTTATGTTACTTATGTTATTTTAAATAATTTTTTTCCCAGGAAATGTATAAAGATATTATTTCAAACCTTTATAAGTTTTATGCAACATTGTCATTATCAGCGTGCTCATATCTCAGTGGTAGCAGCGGCATTAGCATTTGTGTTGGTTATTAAAAAATGATGTTATAAATTATAAATATTGTGCAAATGCAGGGGGGAAAGCATTGTCTTCAGGGCTATTTGCTGGTCCATTATTTGTTTTCTGACACTTTGGAAATACCATTGCACTTTGTGTCAGTGTAAATACGTGGTGTTAATGGGTAGCTCTGCTGAAAAATGAGTGATGTAATTTTAATCAATTGCCTTTTGTTTCTGCGAGCTATGATGGGTGGAACAGGATGTGGCCTATTAACTGGGTCTGAACGCATTCATCTAAAGGGCATTCAGGATTTTATGGAGTCAGAGAACAATAAATGTAGTGGATAATATATATTTTTTATTACAGTATTATTGTTTTTTACACAGAGTTGTGCTTCCGACCAGAAATACAGTAATTTTGTCTCCTTTTTGCATCCTGTCCGGAATCTCATAATCATCTTGTGTAACAAAAAAACATGACAATGTGTGTGGTTAAAGAAAAGTAATCGATGGCAGGGTGGCGAGAGTGGAGTATTTCCTGATGTTGAGTATTTCAATTAAAATATGTTTGGAAATGTGCTTTTTTTTATAAGTTGTGATGCTTTTCTGCTTGACCTGGTTGTAAGGAGGAGTTATTTGATTTAATACAGCCTGTTGAATAAATCTATTCTTCTTTGACTTATTTTATTAAAAGAAGGCACTCACAAACCTGGCACTGGCTGAATGATTTTCTTTTTTCTTTTTTTTTTTGCAACATTCTGTTAAATGTTAAACTGTTAAACGTTTGTATTTCAGTAGATCAGAAGTTTGTAAAATGCTTAAATGAGTCATCTCCAATAGCTGTGCAACAGTTAGATATATAATAGAGCAACAGTTATTTTTCTGAAGTTTAATTTGAACACTAAAAAATAAATAAATATTTTTTTTACGCATTGCATTAATAGAATAAAGAATCATCTAAATGCAAAACGAGTTGTATAACTTTATAATATATATTTATATATTATAATATATTTATAAGAACCCACATTCATCCAAACACTTGCATTGGCCTGCGATTTAAACTCCTTGCAATATTGTAGGTCCACTAATGTATTGCGTTACAAGTATGCATTTTATTAGCTAGTCAACAGTGGCTAATCAGGGATTTAATTGACATTACCACTAAATACTTACACAAAGTTTTGCTTTTACATTGTAATAAAAGCCAAATCATATACAGCACTGACTCGAAGCTAAAGTAACTGGACCTTGATCTACAGTACCTGATTGGTTTCTTGTGCCTGATAGGGAAAAAGTGTAACATACCAATGCAGTTTTCAGTCATTTCCATTTACAATACAGTGCAGTCATCCCAATTCATTTCCAGTCATTCTCTTAGCAAATGTTTTGGCCAGCCTCCATCTCATTTTGTTTGCTTCAGGGTTTGCAATTTCCTGCTTAACTTTATCAGCATCTTTTCTGTGTTTTGCAGACTAATCTACAATGCCTGGAGGTGTTTTTCACAGGTTGTAAAACAGTAATAACCTTTGTTTTACAAGTATTAAAGAATATAATGCATCAAATACAATAGATGTAGCAAGAATATTAAATATTCATATCCTACACAATATCCTGTAATTTATGAGATGTCACAGTATATAATTGCTGCCATGTTGAGCACTTAATATGAGTATTTAATAAGGATGGGACTCTCCAGGGACAAACTGATACGATATTTTTATGATATCTACAGTAGGTGCTGATTTGATTCTTATTGCGATTTTGTAGGTATCATGATTTTACATTATTGCATTTTACATTAATTTTTTTTTATGATTTAGACCTTGAGCATTTAAGTTTTATACCTTAGCTGTATTCAACATTTTTACAACTGAACTGAACATGAGTAATTAAATGTAGCCGTTTTCATTATAACAGTTTTCTTCAACATCATCTGTTCAAAGGACATTATTACATGTTTTGACTGCCTTCAGCATTGTTTTACAATGAAATAAAAATCAGGAAAGACCATAGAAGTAAAAGCTGTGTCCAAACTTTTGACTGATAGTGTATCTCTGTTATGTTATCAGGCATAATTTCTAAACAAACAGCCAATAAGTCATTCCTACTGTACCACTACACCAACAATGTCTGAATAGATAACCCTACAGTAGAACTTTCCACCTGGAGGATTATAAAGAAACAGCAATGGTTCACCCCAAAGTCTCAAATGCCACCAAAGTCTTAAAACACAACTCCATCGTGAGCATGTGTTAAGCAGTTGTGAGCACATGAGTGTACTGTATGTGTGTGTATGTGTGCTTTTCAACACATACGACTTTAAATAATGTACGAACATAACAATGTGTTTCTGTTGCACCACTCAGGATCTCGGCACAGAACAGATTTTATCCGAGGATGATCGGTCACAGCTGATTAAGGTGAAACAACTTGCAATGTTGATAAGCTAGCTAGTTACAGTAGTTATGTTACAGGACAACTGAGATGTTTATGTTGGTGGCATGTACCGCTAACAAAGGCAAAAGTTACTTAGCTTATTAGCAGTTATCAATACAGTACCTGGGTGTGAAAATCTTTTGCGAATTTCATTTTATCCAAATATGGCGAACACAACTGAAATCCAATGTAACAGAAATGCTAAGATGTGCGAAAAATGGGATCTGTTTTATAAGCTTTGCTTTACTACAATAAACACAGAGAGCTAGCACTTTATCGACTTCGTGTAAGAACGTTTCAGTATCTCTTTTCTCTTTTAAATGTTAGCATTCCAGTCTTGGTTATATATTACACTGCTACAAAACTGAGATTTATTTCTGATGGATTCCCAATGAGAAAGTGAAAGCTTTTTGACATTCTGTATATGTTTCTGTTCTCTATCCCCAGTGTCTTTTTTACTGATCTCAGCATGTTTTCCTTTAGACCAGCGAGAGTGAAGAGAAGACAAAGAGCTCTTGATATATACAAGCAGACATCCAGTGATGGTTTAAATGTTTGAGCTGAGACATACCGTACAGTATGCATTAGTCATTTCAGAAAGGGGAGAGAAGTTAACATGAGCGAAAGCACACGCCCAGCACAGTAGAGTTAAAATACTGTGCCCTGATTTATTTAGGACAATTTTACACTTGGCCCAAATACTTGAGTCTGCACAAAGGAATAATTCTGGGTTAGTTTGCAGGAGAGGCTCATAAGTTGATCTAATGACATTTAGCAGATACTGTAGCTTCCACCCTGCACCATGGTTTGGCAGAGTCTCCAGAATAGCAAGGATCAGGTCTCTGGACTACTCCCGAATGTTTGAAAATGACCTTGGGGTTATTTTTTATTTATTTATTGCCTATTAGGATGCAAATGGATTCATGGCAGAAGACGGATTTTTCCCATAAAGCCCATTACTGAGTGTTTTGAGAACTTGCAGTCTACCGCTGAAGTATTTTGTGTGTTTCAGCATATTCTAATGTTAAAATGATGACTTCCTATTCAAAATGTAATAATAACTATGGTTCCTGTCATTTTTATTTTACTCTTCATCTATTTCCCTAAATTAATTAAAATAGAAATCACTGAGATGTACAGTAGGGCTTTTAATTTACCTAATTGTTCATCAAAAACAACTAGGATTTTAAATATACAGCGTTACCCCAACATACAAATTTAATCCGCTCTGGAGGCGAGGTGAAATTCCTTATTGTGAAACCCATTTTTCTATAGGAAATAATGTAAATGCAGACAACCCTTTCTAGCCACCCAAAAATATTGCCAATATTACCATTTTCCAACACTGTACTTAAATGCTACTCACTCACTCTAACTCACTCACTCATCTTCTATACCACTTAATCCTGTATTCAGGGTCGCTGGGACCTGGAGCCCATACCAGAAGGTTTAGGGCATGAGGCGGGGTACACCCTGGACAGGGTGCCAATCTATTGCAGGGCACACACACATACATACATACACTCACACACTCATTCACACACTACGGGAACTTTGGGAACGCCAATTAGCCTAACCTGCAGGACTGTGGGAGGAAACCGGAGTACCCAGAAGAAACCCACCAAGCACGGGGAGAACATGCAAACTCCATGCACACGGAGACGGGAATCAAGCCTGGCCGGGAATCGAACCCAGACCCTGGAGGTGCAAGGCGACAGTGCTAACCACTAAAGTGCCGCCTACTTAAATGTTAGCATATTAACAAATCTAAACATTTAGAAAACAAATATAAATAAAATAAAATATGAAAAAATAGAATTAAACCTTACTTAACCTTAATTTATGATTCCTTTTGGCACTGGCTGCTTTAAAAACTAAACTGAAAAAGTGGCTCCCTTTTCCTCTTGCTGCCATTACTGATAAATTTTACACATCCACATAAAGGGTTTTTATAAAGCTGCTGATTTTTTTATATATATATATAAAGTTGTATACCTTATATGTAATCTGATCCCATGTGGTGTATTGCCTTCAATTGTGATATTGTTCTGTGTTTTTCCTCCAACGAGACTTTGTCTCCAAATCACTATAGGAATCCTGGTTACGGAAGGAGGTCAGCTGACCATATTTAAAGGAAAGCGCGAGGCCATCACTCCATTGTTGTTTATCACACATACAACTGGTCGCCATTTGTTCCCAGCGCTGCATAAGACTGTGAATCTTTTGCGGATACATCAAAGTTGGATTACTCACCATTGGGACAGTTTCACAGGACAGAGGAGTTTCATTATTTTGCTCCCAGATTGACTCATAAAGCTGGGGAGACAGACACCATACTCCTGAAGCCCCCCACACTCACACAGTATACAGGACTTATATGATATTAAGTATTGTTTGTGTGTCTTTTATGTTTTTGAACACCAGCAAACAAGATAAAAGTCCTGTGTTTGTGTAATTTTAGTTAATTAATTAATACAAGCATTACAAACATCCTTGGAACCCATGGTGCTGTCAATGTTGAAAAAAGCTTGTGGCATTCATATGCTAATGGTTCACTGTAGTATCTTCCAAACAAGATCCCTCAAGTCCCTAATGTAAGAAGTAATAGAAAGTGATTGAGTATGCACAATAGTATGTACCTACTGTACAGTAACACTATTATGTATTTACTATTACACTGTTGACACACTGGAAATAAATGCTTTAAATTATACATGACTTCAATTGGCCCCCTCCCACTCCTCTCCTGGTTAGCTTTCAACATTTCGTAATGTTGTTCTGTACCTGTGCTGTGTATGTCTATCAGATATTAAAATGCAGAACATTATGTACAGTATTGTGCCGTTTCCCCTTCTGGCACCAGTGCAGCTCTGGACCCTTGGTGCATGGTTCAGGGAGTATGCTGGGATGTCTGGCATCAGGAAATTGGCAGGGTGGGGCAACTGTGGGTTGGACTGTTAGTCTGGTGCAACTCATGGTTGCTCAATTAGTTGGAAATTTGGATGCCGGATAACCAAAATGTAACTCTTTGCCTGTTAAGTCTCGTATGCAGCAGGTCGTGATGAACTGGGTGTTCTGATACCTTTCTATTGTGGCCAGTGTTCATTTTATTTATTTATTTATTTTTAGCAATTTCTGCTGTTCCATGAGAATGGATTACACAGGGTGGCCTTAACTCACCACAGGAATAGATGAGCTTTGGGTTGATATGATCTTGTTACCAGTTTGATGGTATTTAATTGATAATCGGTGTTATTCAGTGTACCTGGTGGTGGTGTTAATGTTGTGACTGAACGATTACAGTAGGCACCAGCATGCACCTATTGCTTTGTGATTTACTAATAAACATAAAGATCGAATTATTGAAGATTTTTGAGACAATATAAAGAATGAGACTCTCACCTTATCAGTTATGCAGAGGAGACAAACGACATCTATGACATCACATTCTCAACACTGGTCCACTTCTGTGTATTGGTATGGTTACTGTATCATAAACATACATGACTCAAACCATGACCATTGTACAGGTATTGTGCTCTGGGTCAGATTTTCATGTGGACCTGGCTATGACCAGACACTGATCCAGGCCCTGGTCCAGTGCAGTTTGTTCAAACTAGTCAAACATACCAGATATTGAGGTCAAGTGTACTCGAATCCATGCTCGAGTCCCTCGTGTGAAAGCAGCCTTTCTATTACCGGCTACAATACATCTAAGTATAAGAAAGGCTGTTTTGTCAGCCTTTAAAGGAAAATGCATTACTTCATTCAAAATGTACCGAATGCTGAGCAGGTAAAAGCTTGAGTCTGATATGTACTACTAAGCATTTTGTGTTATCCTTATCACGCCTGCTCTCTGTTCAGGAGGAAGGAAAAAAGCAGGTGCATCGCTTGTACATAATCCATTTACTGTGCTTTGCATATTGAAGATGTTATTGTCAAGTGTGTTGCTCGCTCAGATTACTTTAGTATTATGCAGCAAGTAGAATGTAGAAAAGAAGAAGGATAAAAAAAGGCTTAATGTAGAATAGAAGGGAACGGAGCTATGAAAAGATGGGCAGGTTGTTATAGAGACTGTTCACTTTTAATGGAGGTACAGTTGACTGAAGTTCATAGTAAGATGTGTCTGATGAAGAATGTGGATTGACATGTAACATTAATAATCTTTTTGTATGCTCACACAAAATGGAAATGCTGGCTTAATACTACAGACCTACAGTATAGGCAGCTGGAGACAGAAAAAAGAGATGCACATGCAACCTGATAGCAAAAGGTTCTAGCAAGATTAGCCTAGCAACTTGGTTATAGTCTGACTGAAGAACCTACAGTATGAAGAATGTCTGGAAAAAATGTAGGAATTAGATTCATATTAATTAAAATGCTAGCCACTTATTATTTCAGCAATATCACGTGAGAGGGAGTGCTGTTGTGCTGAATATCAGCATGGATGTGATGCCATCGTAGGCACAAAGGCAAAGCTTGCAACTGAAAAGTAACGTTAGTCTAATGAACAGGGTTAAAAGTAGTTTAAAATTCTTACCAGTCACACAGTATATAGACTAAAGGTGAGGAAATTAAAACACGAAGATGGTGGACCGTCCTGAGAAACTTTACTTTATATTTTCACTAATTCCAGCAAACTTCTTGGTTCTGTGGTTGAATCCCAAATAGTGTTAAATGCAAGGCTAGTGCACTATGTAAATTGTAAATTGACACTAAGTAGTGTCCTTGATCACTGATTGAGCCTAGAAGCTAGTTAATTTTATAGCTTGTTTAAAGTTTTTGTTGTAAAGTTTTAGAACAGTTTCTAACTCCAAGATCGTTCCTGATTTTTATTTCTTTCTACATTGTAAAGGAATGCTGAAGGCGTCCAAAAAATGCATTAATCTCCTTTGAACAGTTAATGGTGAGATGTTTCTGCTACTTCTGCTCTGTAAAGACTTCATAACGCCTCTAATCTGAGGTGATGTTAATTGGTCATTTTCAGGCTGATAACTCTAAATGAACTTCTGGTCTGAGGCAGAGGTAGGTTTCGGTCTCGCCCTCCTGGGATGGCCTTCATGAGAGCCAGTTTCATTATGGTGCTTGACGGATTTTGCAAATGCACTTGACAATACTGTTCTTGCAAGAACTATTACAGAAAGGCTGACCTCTGTGTCTTAAAATAACAACTAACTGTTGCTTTTGTTGTTGTTACGTAATTACCTAATTTCATATGTTATTTTATACTTTTGAAATCCCCAGTATTGTTGTAGAATGTGAAAATAAATCACTAAACAAAAACAAAGAAAATTTGCAAGCGTTCCAAAACTTTTGAACGGTAATGTATAATGAAAGATTATTTTTGCATTATTGTTATTATTATTATTATTATTATTATTATTATTATTTAAGTTATTACATTGGACCACAAAATATGCTTCTTTGCTCATGTTTCATGTTCAAAGCCAGTGGTCTAGTGCTGAACCCCATCTCTGATACTTGGAGGTATGAACAAACAAACACACATTGTATTTGACGCACAGAATCTGAATAACAGATCCAGAAAATTGCCCTTTTCATTTCCTTTTACAGAGAAGTGCAATGCTTTAAATTTCCTGTACTGCTGCATTGCCTTGTCTTTGTGTGTGTGTGTGTGTGTGTGTGTGTGTGTGTGTGTGTGTGTGTGTGTGTGTGTTTGTTGTGATACTAAGACAACCGTTCCTCTGGCACTAACCTGTGATTGTGTATCGCACACAATCTAACTTTTGGAATTGAAAGTGAAACCTGATGGTAGGGTTATGTGGAATTGCCACATCACCGCGCTCCGACCACACTCTCTCTATCTTCTTGTCCATCTGCTCGGTTCGAATGACGCTCCCTTGTGGTCTTGGTCTGAAATAAAATTCAACCGCTCTCCCAATTTCCCCTGAAGAGGAGGAGCCGATGGCAGATCAGTGTTGAGAAGGAAATTAAGGCTACAAATCCTTTGCAAATCCCTACGCAAACAATTTCCTTTGCTTTAAAAAAATAAATAAATTGAGAGAAAAAAAACCTTCTTTTATCTATTATTCTCTGATAGCTTTGAATATGCTTGTCATTTGTAGGTTATAATTACCACTGGATTTTATTAGTTGGAAATATTTATGTAATAGATATTTATAAATGAGTTGCTTAGTGATTTTAGAGAGCTGCTTCACATCGGGAAGCATACAGTAAGGAGTTATATGATACTGTACATAAATAACATGATAAATGTTAGTATAATTACATAATTTCTATTATGAAAGAGTTGAGCTGGAATTTGTATGGTCAGTACGCTGAGCCATGTTTGGACTGCCTGCTTTACATCTAAAACACTGGCCTCCCAGGAACTCCTATTATGGCCCAAATATGTGGAGCGAGGTCAAGACTATATATGGGGGGGGCAATAACTTCCAACCGAGTTCATGTATAGTAATGTGCAAGTGGTGTTAGTGAATAATTGTGTGGACATTTCCCACAGACAGATACGTCTCTTCCTCAATTGTGGTGACAAGTTATCCAAGGACTTTCAAGTCTTCTTTTAAATTTTTGGCATCATTCAAATGAGTTAGTGGGACCCATCACTGCACTGAGCTTAAAGTCTTCTGTAAATCACTTATATACCTTCATTTATGAGAAATTTTATCACAGTTCCCAGTTTAACTTGAACAAACCTCGTAATTAGCAGTACAATGGAAATCCATGTTTAAATTCTTGGAATTAATATATCACGACAGTTTATTCAACCAATTATAGACAGTCCAACTGGAGCAGCTACACATACAAAAAAGTGAAATAATGATGAAATAAGACAAAAGAAATAAAGATGGAATAAAAACTTCACCTTTGGTTATATAAGCGATTTTGTGATTTAGACTTTTTTTTTTAAACCATAGTTTTAAATTGGTCAAATTTTTGGGCATCAAGCAAAGAAGACCAAAGACAAAGTTATTTGAGAACACACAGGATTGGGACTAAACAGCTGTGTAGCTATAAGGTAACAACTTGTTAGTGAGAGTAATCAGTAAAACGGCTTCAGGAATCATAAAGATTGGACTTTGGAGCGATATAAAAAAAGGGTCATGTGGTCTGATGAGTCCAAATTGACCCCATTCCAAAGCGATGTGTGCATAAGGAAAAGAAGGGAAGCTCATAAAACAATGCACCCATCATGCATAGTGTCCACTCTGGAGGCAGTGCTATGATCTGGGGTTGCTTCAGTTGCTTAGGTCTAGAAACATGCACGTATGTGGCAATAAAATGAAGTCAGCCGACGACCTGAATGTACAGTACTGAATGTACCAGGTTATCATATCTATTAAGCTTTTCTTCCTTAAAGGCATATTTTAGGACTTAGATTGTGAAAGAGCACAAGGAATCATTTTCACACTTGCATTGTCCAGCACATTTACATCAGTGTTTAATAAACCCTAACCCTCTATGGCATGAATTTTTATTTTAGAAAAAAAAAAAAAAATACAACAGTTTTTGGGAGGTTTCGGGTCCCTGATAATAAATCACAAATCATAAAATGTGGTCCTCCACAGGCCTCCCACCAGATTTTGGTTTGTTGCCTCAGGGCAATAACATGCTATGAGGGTACTAAAGAAAACACCAAGGTTTTCTTTATTATATAATAAGTGGATTGTGGAACAAGACAAGCAATAAATACACCAGAAGTTTTTTTTTTTAAACAACAATTTAAACATGAGCGACAAAGGGTTCATCGATCAGTGGCTTAGAGATTATCTGAGGTGTGTTTTGCTGTTTCTGAATGTGTGTTACTGTGGGGTACTGGTTGAATTTTTTTTACAAAGCACAATCTGGACTATACTGTATGGAACTTTAGGAAACAGTTGCTGGTGGATGTGAAACAGAGGTGGACGTCACATTTTTTGGCACTTGGCTTTAGGTGCACCTTGCATCTCCCTTGCATTTCTCAGAACCGAAATGGGTGTGGCAGGTTCTTTCTCCCCTTTGCTTTATACCCCCCAGCAGTTGTGGAACTGGGACAACTTATCTTGCCAGATTCTTGACACTTGTGCACAAGCTTTCTGGAATATAAAACTTAAAAAGATAAAGCCTCTGTTCCTTCCTTTTTTTATCCCAATGCTGCTGCAATGTCTCTTGTAGAGCAACCAAGCAGTCATGATGGTCATATTGATAAAGTGAAACATCAGTGATTGGTACTACAGTACTTCTTTGGCCTAACCAGTGCAATGAGAGTCCAGCAGATCCACCGCACCCATATTTTTATTGTACATTCTTACCACAACAGGATAGGGGACATTTCCCACCTATCATCCTCGGTGACAGGGCGTGCTCCAATGTAATTACTGGGAATAATGACTAAACCATTATACCAAAAATAAAACCACTTTACAGCATACAAGATGGTTTCTCCAACCATGGCCAGCATTTTCTCCTCGCCTGTGATGAAACTGCCTGTGCAATCAGACAATCAACGACCACCATGGGTCCATATTTTTGCCATAGACGATGCTGTTCTATTGTTAGATTTGGTGGAATGCCACACATTTACAGAATGACATAAAAGTTGTTGACACACCCTACAATTCAAAATCAGTGGGGAACACCTACAGTATGACATGCCTGTGATGAAACTACCTTTGCAAATACACATACATCGTGTACAGTATATATACACTGCAATGTGTGTGCATCATCCCTGCACATTACCATCCATGCATGTTATTGTTCAATCAAAAGTGGGCTAATTGCATGATGTTGCCCTGAGGCAACAAATAAAAAAACATTTTAATATATAAATAATGAAAAAAAGCATCTTTACTCAAACATGCTTCTTCACATGTTTTTTCACATATTGGATATTTCTATATTTCTATACAAGTTTTTTTTTAAACATATTAAAAAGTGAAAATTTATTTCACTTTCTACTACAGTGTGTCCAAGCCGGCTATGGTCGAGCCCACTTTAAATTTCATTAGTCACAGACTTATCAGGCTTTTAGTGTGACATTTCACCTAAAAAAATTAAAAGAGGGCGTGTGTGGGCCAAAATAGTGGTTTGTTGCTAACCATACAGTACTAGGGTATTACACAGACAAGAATACTCACAGACAAAGAGACAAACTAACAACACCCACCTAAACAGACCTGATGGTGCATTCTGGGAAACTGAGTCCAAAAACATAAAACTTCACAAAACACACACAGTTTTCGGCGCACAGCGCCCTCTGGGGGTAATTCCTTACAGTGTGCCACTGCTGTAAACAAATAAGTTTTTGCAGTACAGCAGCAGCATCCTTGAGCTTGGTTTTGCTTGGTTTTAAAGGGTTGCCAGGTGCAAAAAATAGGCTAGAACAAGTAAAGTAATGAATATAACCCTTTCAATTTCAAAGGCTTTTGACAAAAAAAAGGATGACATTTTTTTTTCTCTTTTTTTGCCTGTGTGAGATTCTGCATTTGATTCTTCAGTTTCCTCTTGACTTCCAAAACATGTCCACTCAGTGTAAATATGTACAGAGAGTGTATCCAGGATAGGTTTCAGATCCACCATGACCCTGACTAGGAATTAATTTTTAGTTTTAAAGCAGCTGGTGGAACATTTCCACTTTCTTTACTATCACTTATGATAAAAAAAAAAAAAAAAAAATCTTATTTTTCTCTAGTGCATTTATTTATACTGTGTACATCGTGGATGCCCACTGGGACAAAACTCATGCTGCCCTATACTCGCTTCATAAATATGCTAAGTGGAGGATGTACAAAAGAGGATTAGGGCTACCATTAAAAATTGAGTTCTGACTTTAATCTTAGAATTCTGACAGTTTTTGTGCCAAATTGGCAATTTAGAAATACTGTACAGTATGCTACTGAGGTATTGCTTTAAAAGCAAATAACCTGAATTAAATGAAGACAGGTCATCAAATGTAAGTGAAGACAGATTATTTTTGAGATACAGAACTATGTCTATCATAAGGTATATCGCAAACACATTTGCTTGTCTCACTAAAATTTGTTTTGAAGCAAAGGCCATGAAAATTAGGACTATTTTGTTGAGTCTCATCTACCTATTTTGAGGTTAGTCTAAATATTGACCAAACAGGAGCATAGAACATAAATCATGTGTCATACCTTCTCCACCAAAATCTTATAGTCATAAAACTATTTAAAAGGGATTCTAAAAGGATTAATTATTTGTTTGCCATCTTAATAGGTTGCCTTGTGAAACAAAATCAGCTTGACTGAGCGAAGTCATAATAATTACAGTATATGACCCTTTCAATTTTAAAGTCTGTTAAGAAGGAAAGAAGTATCCACATTTGGAAATAAAGAAAAGTGATGTTTTTTTTTTTGTTTTTTTTTTTTAATGGGATAAAAAAAGGACGTAATAGAAACCTCGACACTTTAGATGAAATGGTACCTAAAAATAAATTGTAATGTCCTAGTGAAAAGAAAGAAGAACAGACAGCCCCGTTTTATTCTCATAAAAGCCCATTTCACAAAAAGCCAAGTGCTGAATCCTCTTTCGTTGTATTTAATGACGAAAGAAGCACTATTGAGTATCACTTTGATGCTTCAGCCCGAATGCTTTGTGGAATAATCCAACCTAATCAGTAAATAATCACTCTTTGACTCGTCTTTACCTTTATTTCCTCGAAATGCCTATTTCCTCTTAATTGATTTAAAAGACATTTTCATCGTGTCTTTGAGTGTGGCCTCTTTATTGATGGCATCTGTTTAAACCCACTTCAGATTGACAGCTTCTATTAACTTGTCTAATTAGCCGTCCTGATGTATGAGATGCCTGTGGATCTCTAGTTCCAATGGAGAAAATCTGTTGGCTTGAATGGCAGGGGATTTTTTATTTATTTTTTTGCTTTGTTGTTGGCAGAGCAATTCCCAGAGGCTGCAATAAACAGAGCAGGGTGGAGCATGGTAGGTAGGTACTGTATGGCACAGTTGAGGCATACTTCATTAGGAAGGATTCTACTTCATATCATGGCTCTGATTAACATACAAGTTGGTTGTCATAAAAACATCAGTAGAACTTACTGCTATGTTTAGTAATAAAAGTAAGAGCATTTCCACATGCACAATGCAAAGAGAACTCACGGGATTGGGACTAAACAGCTGTGCCTTAAGACAGCCTTAAGAAAACTACTTATCCTTATTTGGGGACTAAAGGCTTCAATTTTCTAAGAAGCATTAGGAACGGGCTGTGGAGCCTTTGGAAAAAGGTCCAAATATACCCTGTTCCAGATCAATGGAAGGGTCAGGGTAAGAAGAGATGCACCAATCATGCCTAGTGCTTACAGCACAAGCCTGTGGGGGAGTGTTCTGTGATCTGGAGTTCATTCTGTTGGTCAGGTCTAGGGTCACCAACATTATGTGCCAAGAGCAATGCACAATGCAAAGAGAACTCAGTGGATTGAGATCAAACAGCTGTGTTATAAGCCAGCTTTATACAACTCAGGATTTATCTGGCTCAAATTGTAAAAAGAGTGGTTCAAAAAGCATTGGGCATCATGTTTAGACCTTGGTCCAAGTCAGTCCCCCAAGTCTTCACTCCAATCTTGAATACAAGACCTTGGAGAAAAGTTTATTTGATTTTGCATAAGCTTATTGAAACATTGCCACAGCTGTAATGATCAAAGCAAATGGTGAGCCGTTAAAATATTAGAATGTGCATTATTATTGTTATTATCATTATTATTATTATTATTATTATAGCCTGGCAGTGTATTATAATTACTACTTTTATGCTCCCAAAATTATGTATGTCTTCTCCTAATTTACAATTTCTTCCCTCATCCAGTTGTAACATAAGACCCACCAGTTTGATCTTTAGGTAAAGATACTGTAGCTGTTGAACAAAATGATAATGTGAAATTGTGATATAAGACTCCTACTGTAGGATAAGCACCATTTCATAAAAAATAAAAAAAATCAAACAAACAACATAAAAGTATATGTGTTTTACTCAGAGCGAAAGAAGCCATTGTCTATTCGTAGTTTTAGTTGTGAGCAAACAGTGAAAGACTAAAGAAAGCGTCAGTGTAAACAGTAGTTTGCATTGCCTTTCTACTTGTTCCTCTGTTTGTAGCAGGTGTCAGATCAGTCAGCATGGTTTTCCACATAATCAAATAAAGCAATAAAACTCTTACTGAAGCACAGAGAGAAAGAGAAAGAGAAAGGGAAGGACAAAAAGACAGAACTTAGATGGATCAAAGTGGCTGGAATTAATCTAACCAGCTGCTTGTCAAATTTACTGTTTGATGAATTTAAAAGTCTGACGGCATTATAAAATGTATTATCCCTTTGAAAATAACATATAAAAATGGTCCCCCGTTTGTGGCCTTCATAGGAGAGTAAGGAGTCAGGGTTAGCTTCCTAAACTGGGATTTACAAAAAACACACTTCAATGCAGGATTAAACCTAACCAAAAAGCTCTTTTTCTACCTATTTACTTGTTCACAAACAGAAGGTTACTCTAGAGTTGTTTAAAAATTTGAGTGTTATGGATGAGTTTATGACCCTTTACCAAAGTCTGTTTGTCCTTTGTTTGGCTCCAGAATGGGAGATGATTAGACAGATAGGACTTCAGAATCTGATTTTATCTGAAATCATTTCCCGAATGTAAACGCAGGATTCTGCATCAGCGGTTTTTAGCTCTGATCCTGGAGGACCACTTCCCTGCGAATTTTAATGCTTTTTCTGCTCCCAGCACACCTGATTTAACTAATCAAATAATTAACAGCCTTTTCTTAATTAAAGTGGGTGTGCTAGAGCAAGAAAAACACTAAAACATGCAGGGCAAGTGGTCCTCCAGGTACAGTATGAGGTTGAAAACTATTATTCTATATTGAACATTTAATTTACCATTTTTATGTGTTGAACAATCTAACTTAAGCAAATACTCCTTTTCAGGGTTCTACATGGAATTAGAAGTTCCATAAGAGTGTTAAAATACATAAATATCTGTTAGTATTATAGCCACATACAGTATGCTCTTTTGTAAAAATACAAGCTACTTCCTACCAGATGGAATACAAGGTTCAACATAAAACCTTAAAAAGTTACAAGCAGGCCGCTGAGCGGTACGCAGTGGTAAAGCACTCGCCCTATCATTCGGAGATCGCGAGTTCGATTCCCGGGTGATGCTGTAACCTCTCACAGCTGGAGGTCTAGAGCTGATTGGCCAAGCTCTCTTAGAGGGGAGGGATGACAGGTACCTAGTGACAAGGAGGAATTGAACAGGAATAAATTAAGGAGGAGATTGAGGAAAACATGTTTAATTTTTTGGCGGTCTTCGCAGAAGCTTGCAGATCCTGCAGAACACCATGACATGTCAAGCAGTCACTCGCAGGGCCTAACACCACGTCTCATCGTGAGTTAAACGGCGTAGGTTAGATAGAGGAACGCTTCTATTTTAAACACTGTATTGCAGGATTCTAAACAAAACCTTTACGGATTCCTGGAGATTGATCGTCTGTGTATCTGTATCTGTCTGTGAGAGCAACGCTCTTTAACTTGATGATGACAGGATAATAAAAGCCCCTATATAAATTGATATACATTCAAATTCTATATATTGACCACTAATTTCTTTATATTCTGCTTGCTTAATATAGTTTTCCTTCCAGGCTTCCTGAAGGACTTTTTGGCTCTCATTTTCAGTCGAGGTGCAGATGATGACAGATGATCAGGCCGATGATTAGTCTACTGGTGATGCTGAATGCTGAGTGTCTGAAACAGCCGAGAGGGGTAATGAGGTTGCTGCTGAGGTTGTTATACATATAACCAACCATTTTCTTTTCCATTTCCTTTTTTTTTTTTCCCGGCATGAGGTGGGACACACCCAGGATAGGGTGCCAAACCTTTATAGGGGATAAGGACACAAACAATGGGCAATTTAGAAATTCCAATTAGCCTGAGGACTGTGGTAGGAAACCTGTAAGAAACCCACCAAGCATTGGTAGGAATGTGCAAACTCCACATACTGTATGCCACCAATCTATATAATATATAATTTTATTTATTTTAATATAAAGAAATATGGGGTGACTCAAGACGTGTGCATTGTTCTTTGTATATAGGAGATATATCTTCTAATGTAATAGTTGACTGTGTAGTACAGAGAGTTTGTTCAGTGATGCACTTTGAAAGATGAGACAGAGAAAGAAACATGAACGCTATTAGTTGGATTTTGTTATATGTCTGGTGCTTTATAGTCCAGGACATAAACAATTTTATCTTCTATCTCATTGCCGTGTTAATGTAGGAGTGCATTAATGATAATTGCACATTTTAACACTCTACTAATAGTCACCGGTCATTAATCCACATAAAGTTCTTAAGACGTTAAATGAATTTAATAAATACTTTAAAAACTGCCGGCCTTTAAGAGCATAATCGCTTGTCCAGTACCATTTTGCCATTTGTCTCCCACACTATGGCATTGCGAGACAGAAACATTATCTAACCTTGAAAGATTGGTCTGCTCGAATAGTTTTCTCTGTCCTTGTCTATAAAACCGTCTCTGTATAAAATATGTTCACATCATCGGGAGAATTCATCTAAAGAGAAAGAAAATTTAGATGAAAGAAGTGTATCCACATTGTGTCATGTGATGATTTGTACTGTAAGAGTTACAAATGAGTTGCAGTGGCAGCTGGTGCTGATGGTAGTGTTCCCCAAACCATCATTATTATTATTAGGTCAAAGTAGTTAGCACTGTGGCCTTACACCTCGAGGGTCGAGGGTTCAATTCCCATCTCGGATCTGTGTGCATGGAGTTTGCACATTCTCCCCGTGCTTGGTAAATTTCCTCCCACAGTTCAAAGACATGCACATTAGTCAAACTGGTGTCTCTTAACTGTGGTGGGTGTATGTTCATGTCCTGCAATAGATTGGCACCCTGTCCAGTGTTTGTGTGTCTAATGTCTCCTGGCCTCCCAGGAGAATGATAAGTGGTATTAAAATGAACACATGAATAAATAAAACATTTTCATATTGTGTTTTTCTTTAATAGAACAACTTAAAGTTTTTTTTCTTTTCTACACTCAACAATTATTTTGGCCTTATGAACCTTTTACATACTTATATTACAGTACGCCTGTTACTACAAGACTATTTAATAAGTTTAACATAAACATGTCATTTTTTTTACCATTGTTTATCATTATTTATTTTTCAGCTCGTGTATTTCAATTAAGTATAAATTATCTTCCATAATTATGTTTTTTTTTTTGCTATGTAAAAAATGTACATGTTTTAAAAGCTCATGAGAACACTTTCAGAATTCTGAGGAAAAAGGTCTTAATAAAAAAAGAAATAATAAAAAAAGAATATTAACAATTATGGAAGAGAATTAGAAAAAAAAATTTTTAAAGTCAGACTTTTTTTTCTTTATAAGTCTAACTTTAAAAATTTCTAAAAAAAAAATAAAGTCAGAATTCTGAGATTAAGTAATTTTTATGGCGGCTCTAATCCTCTTGCATAAACCATTCATTTCTAAGTATAGAGCATTTTACAAAAAAATATTATTTTTTTTTTCTTTTGGGGGGGGGGGGGATTTAAAAAAAAAAAAATTTGCACAGACATATTTAAATCCCCCATTACCAAAATAAGCATTTGCTAACAGCCCTTGCATTGTAATTTACCAGACAATTGTTTGTACTATACTCCTTATTAAGCTGTCACAGAAAAACAAATTACTCCTCATTATTTGGGATTTTAATTACTAAGAGCCTCTATAAGGAAACCTCCACCTGTTTATTGTAGTGCTACAAACGTTTTCACATTCGAATCCTCTTTCTTTCTGGTGTGCTATTATTTATACACAGCACTACAGGCTTTAATAACTGACTGCTTATTCTGGTTTCAAACTGTGTTTAAAATATTTAACAGATTTAACAGTAATTTGAATTATTTGTCTATAAAAAATTGAAACTCTTAATAGTATTTGGACACTCGTAGTACTTAAGTAACTAACAGACATGTTCAGTTGATAGAATCTGGACAATCTGGTTAAAAGTAGTGTTTTTTTGGCACATTAAATTCTTCAGGCCTTGCTATTTATTATTGGTATTATTAATTTAATTAATTAGCTTAAAAAAGAAAAAAATATAAGTGATAATAAAATGACACGTTTTTACCTGGAACATAACCGATAACAGTAAAAATAATTTGTGGGGACATAAGATGAGTAGTAGTACTGTAGAACACATTAAGATGGTTTTTGGAATTTTTGTCTGTCTGTTTATTTGTGCACGCGTCACGTAAAAACTACTAAAGACATTACATACAGTATAACATACAGTATACTGTAGGCTTTGTCCCACAGGAAGAGGTGATTTGCTAATTTTAAATTTAAATGGAAAAACGGCCTTATATCATTAATATAAATTATTAGTTCATCTCAAAATTCAACAGATGGTGCTGTACTTTTTCGAATATATGCTTGAGAGTGTGTAATTAAGACGCAGGCACATCTAGTAATAAATAAAACTATATACGAATAAAAATTGTAATGCTACATTTTAACATAACTCCAATTGTTTTTCAGGTATTAAACCAAGGAAACACTTCACATTGTGGAAAATAATAAACATCACATGAAAAGAGTAACTCAGGTTAACCCACTCTAATGCTGATTATCTTCCTATAACACCTCGCCTAAACGGTGTTTTATTCCTTACATTATTATGGCTTCAAAATGTATCTAGAAGAAGCCAAGCACACACACACACACACACACAAGCATTTTTTAAACAATGCATGAACTGCACATTCCCCCTCGTATAAAACCAGCCGAAACACGAAAAATCAATACGATTTAAAGGATACAAATGCAGAACAAATTTACGTGTCACTGCTGGAATAAATAAAGCTCCAGGCAAAACCCACAGGAATATTTCAGAAAGCTCTGTAATTGGAGCCCATGTGAAAGTATTATATGAAAATCACGTTTCACAGAGAGAGGGGGAAAAATAGCCTGTTTGGGAGATATTCAAAAAGTGATAGGAAATTCATTTTGGGCATTACTTACCTACCGTGCTGGCAATACATAGCAATACACCGCTCTTCAAATGAGCAGGGCAAAACTATTTCCAAGACAAACAGTTCAGATGAAGCATGACTAAATATAAATCATTGATGTGAGACTGGTCCCAGTATACACTCACCTAAAGGATTATTAGGAACACCATACTAATACGGTGTTTGACCCCCTTTCGCCTTCAGAACTGCCTTAATTCTACGTGGCATCGATTCAACAAGGTGCTGAAAGCATTCTTTAGAAATGTTGGCCTATATTGATAGGATAGCATCTTGCAGTTGATGGAGATTTGTGGGATGCACATCCAGGGCACGAAGCTCCCGTTCCACCACATCCCAAAGGTGCTCTATTGGGTTGAGATCTGGTGACTGTGGGGGCCATTTTAGTACAGTAGACTCATTGTCATGTTCAAGAAACCAATTTAAAATGATTCGAGTGACATAGTGTATTATCCTGCTGAAAGTAGCCATCAAAGGATGAGTACATTGTGGTCATAAAGGTGCCCAATTGGCACTAAGGGGCCTAAAGTGTGCCAAGAAAACATCCCCCACACCATTACACCACCACCACCAGCCTGCACAGTGGTAACAAGGCATGATGGATCCATGTTCTCATTCTGTTTACGCCAAATTCTCACTCGACCATTTGAATGTCTCAACAGAAATCAAGACTCATCAGGCCAGGCCACATTTTTCCAGTCTTCAACTGCCCAATTTTGGTGAGCTCGTGCAAATTGTAGCCTCTTTTTCCTATTTGTAGTGGAGATGAGTGGTACCCGGTGGGGTCTTCTGCTGTTGTAGACCATCCGCCTCAAGGTTGTGCGTGTTGTGGCTTCACAAATGCTTTGCTGCATACCTCGGTTGTAACGAGTGGTTATTTCAGTCAAAGTTGCTCTTCTATCAGCTTGAATCAGTCGGCCCATTCTCCTCTGACCTCTAGCATCAACAAGGCATTTTCGCCCACAGGACTGCCGCATACTGGATGTTTTTTTCCTTTTCACACCATTCTTTGTAAACCCTACAAATGGTTGTGTGTTAAAATCCCAGTAACTGAGCAGATTGTAAAATACTTAGACCGTCTGGCACCAACAACCATGCCACGCTTAAAATTGCTTAAATCACCTTTCTTTCCCATTCTGACATTCAGTTTGGAGTTCAGGAGATTGTCTTGACCAGGACAAAAAATGCATTGAAGCGACTGCCATGTGATTGGTTGATTAGATAATTGCATTAATGAGAATTTGAACAGGTGTTCCTATATATATATATGATCTGTAAATCCTTTATAACGTCTCTAATCTGAGGTTCTGGTTGTTAATTGGTGATTTCTGAGGCTGGTGACTCTAAATGAACGTCTCCTCTGCAGCAGAGGTAAGTTTTGGTCTTGCTTTCCTGGGAAGGTCTTCATGAAAGTCAGTTTCATCATAGTGCTTGATGGGTCAACTGTTTCACAACCTTTGTTTCTTAATATAACAACTGATTGTTGTTACTTAATTTCTTAATGCCATATGTGTTATTTCACAGTTTTGAAAAAAAAAAAATTTAGTACTGTTTTAAAGTCCCCCATCTGTGATGATTTGTGAGGTTCGTCCTCTGTGACACAGCCGTCTACCAGGAGATTTGTTCTTCTGTCTGCTGACAAGCTTAAGGAAGATCCTGATTTCCTTTTCCAGCAAAACATATCACCTGTCTACCGTGCACAAAACTATTACTTACTTGTTTGCTGACCATGATATCACTGTGCTTGATTGGCCAGCCAACTCGTCTGCCCTGAACCCCATGTCCAATTGATGGGGTTCGTCAAAAGAGAAAAGAGAACCACCTGACTCAACAATTACAGATGAGCTGAATACTGATATCAAAGCAACCTGGTCGTCATTAACACCTCAGCAATGCCACAAGCTGTTCATCTCCACCCAATGACACGATGATTCATGTTAAAGCAGCCTTAACCAAGAACTGAGTACAAAAAATAAACTTTTTTTTAAGAAAGTTTATGTGTTTTGATTGATCTTAGCCATAATTTAATATTTGGATTTTTTTTTTCATAAAGTATAAATCTTAATAATTGAAACAAAAAACAAACTAGGCTTGATGTATTTCAAGACTCTCCCCAATATAATCAGCCTATATAATTTTTTTTTTCAAGGCTTTAAGCTTTTTTGCTTATTGCTCATGCTTTACGGAGCCTCTTCAGTTATTTTCTACAGATGGAATTCTTTCTAGGAAACTGGCTGATAGTACGTCACAACAAGCTATTATACGATCCCTTTTACTAGCTGTAATTAAGTTATATAGCACAGAGATTTGTTACATTGTTAGGAGAAGAGACGTCATTTGCATTTTATTATATGGTACAGGAAATAAACAAATTTTACAGACAAAGCAGCAAATATGACATTATCTTACTGTATACCTTTATGTTCAGTGAATAGTGCATGATTTATATTTGCTACATTCTCTAAGATTGTTATATAGAGTATTGTTTAGTATTGTAAAACATGCTTAATCCAATCACAAGTATGCACTAGATTCACATTCAAGACACAAAGGTTACCCAAGATAGAGGATTATATTTTTTTATATTATATTTAATTATAACTTATCGCACTATAATTGTTTCCTTATCCACGTCTCTCTCTGAACATTAAAGTTTTCCACACACTTACAGTAAATCGGAATCTGAAACAGAACCTGTAAAAAATGAAGCTCATGTACAAAATCCCTAAATCAAGTCCTCATAATAGCTCAGACACTCAGTTTTCTTTTCTTAATCAAAAGTTTTATAAAACACTGCACCCACTTTAACATGCAAAATTAAAATATTTTGTGTTCCTTTTAGAAAGCCATGCTGATCTCAATGCCAAGCTTTTGAGCCCTCTTATTTCGGAGGACAGTGGAGGTCAATGGGGAACCTAGTGGGTAAGGACAAGTAATTGGTTGACCATGTGCTTGACCATGAATTAAGTATGATGGATGATGGAGAGAATTCAGTCCAAGTGGAGCCACGACACAGTGGCATCTATCATCCGTACATTCAGAACAGTCTTTCTTGGTGATAGTGCCCATAGGCTAAATGCAGCTATAATCAAGACTGTTTCTTAAACAGAACATACATGCCGTCAGGTATTAAAACATATTTTTGGTGATTTGAATTATACATGTTTTCAGATTCCTGGTTCAATAAGCTCTACTTGATACCAAGTGTATAACTGTATCATGTCCGGTTGCTGAGATATGGCCATGGCGAATTTGTTTACAAGGAGAATAGGAGAATATTTCAATTAAGACATCATGACTTAGTAAGAAAGTGAGAACCATTAGCTTCATTATGACACTTATGGTTAGACAACAGTGTGGGTTTATAGCAGAAAAAACATGTGTATTTCTATTTCAACTGGAGTAACCAGCTTTGATAGTGCGTTAGAAAAATGTTTAGTATCAAAACATTCTTAATTCTGTTGAGGGATTTGACAGATAAGGTCAACGTATTTTCTGGCCACCGTTGCCCTCGGCTTGTTTATCAGGGACAATCTAATCATTTTGATTCATACACATTCATATTTCATACAAACTTACCTAATTTCTTTTGATTGTGTAAATCTGCTTTGCGACAATTGTTCAAAGCGCTATACAAATAAAAACAATTATTGAATTTCACCTACTGCGCACTATTGGCCGTAGCTTAGAAGTAACCCGTGTGACTTTACACCTGACTTGATATGACAAGTCACGTTTGTGTTGTGATAGCAAAACAGCTTAATACTACAAGAGTGTTAGGGTTGTACCAAAGGAGCTATTGAAAAGGTCACTGCCCAATCTGATCATAAAGTGATGCCTGAATCGGCAGCTGCACTTTTCACTGATGACGACGCTCCATGGTTATTTTTGTTAAATTTTTGCAACAGCTTGTGAAGTGTCTACAAGTATTTGTGGATTCATTAAGCTGTACCCTGACCTAGTCCATACCGCCTAAAACTGTCTGGGTGTCTTTCTGCAGAATCAATTTGAGAAAAAAAAGTAGAGAGTCATGCACCTTAAGCTGCAAAGACACATTGGACATGTTCAATGACATTGGACAAGTGTACAGCAGAGGAATTCGCCACAGTGTAAAAAGACATTTTCCTTTTTTTTACAGGTTACAGATTTTATCTAATAGCCTAAAACTTGATGGTCATCTATTGATGGGGAAGTTCAGATTTTTGCAAAACTGTTTTAAATCAAAGTTGTACATTACAGTAAATCTTGGTCAATATAAATTGTCCTACTTTGTCACCTGGACTGCAAAGTGCAAAGTAAGTGATCGCCTCCAAATTCCACAAACTCTCTTTCTGTGCAAAAATGTATTTCAAAGTTTAGCTGAGATGCAAATGAAGCTTCTGCAGTCTCACTGAACTAAATTAAGTTGGTACAGTATCTTATAAAAGCTATGGTTTATTTAGTGCAAATTTAACCCTTTTCTTTCCCCAGAATTAGCTGGTTAGCCACCCAGCTATTGAACTGTAGTGCACTGTACATCTGACATGCAAAAAAATCTGAACGTCATCTTTAAAGTTTTGGTCAATTGTTACTTTTCATTAAATTATCTAACTAATTTAAAGATGTTTTCATTTTTTTGACAATCTACCAGTCTGTTATTTTCACTTTTTTAACATACACTGCTACAGAAATGTGCTCGGTGATTTTCAATTTTGTTTCTTAAAATAAATTATTTTTGAACAGTGCGATAGTGAAACCAAAAATCAGCTTTCCAGAAATAGGAACTGGTGGATCACTTATAGTTTACAATTTGCTACTGTTTTTTATGAATGTACTGTATACAATGTAGGACAACATTAACCCTATATTACTCAACTATTTTTGGCCAAAGATACAGTAATGTAATTTCAAGCTAAAATAAATATTAGTTTAGCTTTGTGTAACCAATTATATCAAACTTTTGAGAGTGGGTTCGTCTACATCGTCTACCCCTTGACTGTGTAAAACCGCAAAACTGACTCCAGAGTAAACTGGTCTTAAGGTTGCCATCTGAGAGAAACCATGAGAGATCAGGTAACAGACACATATGGAGACACATTGCAGTACTTTAATGCGATGTATTGTGCTTCATCATATTGACTGCTTTTGTTTTGTCTCTTATTGTCTTTTCTGTTTCTGAGAGCCTTGGAAGTGACTGCTGCTGCAATTCAGCACATTTATGTTTTTATTGCCAAGGCTGATCTTATACCTGGGCAAAGAAAGGGATTGGGATAGCACATCATTTTCCATCATCCTGTTTTGATTGTCTTTGGACAGCATGGAGGGAAATTTAGCCAGAACAGTGTCCTCCATCACCATGCTTGGTTCCTTCCACACAATTCTTCTCATTTTACTGCATGCACGACACAGCGTCCTCGCTCCAGCTGAGTGAAGGGATGAACCAGAGCCCCCCAGGTATGTTGTCTTCAGAGACAGTGACTTTCAACAAACTATTTTTTTAGACCTCCCACCATATTCGCTATTGCTAAACCTAAAGTGAAAAGCTCTATGAGTTCCAATCTCACATGTGCCTCTTCTCCAGGAAATGTTGGACGTACTGTATACAATGAAGTTCATGTAGATGTTTTCAGCAGCTGGATCCATCACTCCAGGAGATTTACATTTGTTTTGTGGTTTTGATATAAGACTTTTAAGAAAATAAGTCAAATAATCGGAAAATGTGTGTACTGTAAATAGTAGTAAGACAAAGTGCAGCATGTTACTAAGACACCTCTTGATGTAAATCGAAACTGTCTGCAAAAAAAAACATTTTAGAAACAAAACACATTTAAAACTATACATGTAAAAACATTCAGCAAGACAACATGTCTGATAATGTTACACATCTTAAACTACCCTTTCTGCCTAGCACTTACTTTTCAGTCTTTCTGAATCAACTCTGAACCATCCGTGTTGTTTTATTTACACCTAGCTACAAAGCTAACCAGTTTCTAAACCAAGGGCTGTATCCAAAATTTCTCTTTAACCCCTAATCAAGGGCTCTACTTAGTATGTAGAACAAGGGATTGTACAAGCTAGGGCACAAGCTTTTTATTTAAAGGTAGTTCCCGACTTACGAACTAGTCTGTTCTGAGAGCAAGTTCATAAGTCCGGTTTGTTGTTAAGTCTGACAACATGAGACTTATACAACTGATATGAATATAAAGCATACCAATCCACATGACTTAATTTTTCACCTTTTTCTACACTGCAATCATGCTGGCAAAAAACATATTCATGCCTTTAAATCGTGAGGGGAATCCCGGGCGGCATTATGTCTCAGAGCAGTTTTTCACTGTATTGGACTGGGAACTCAGTTTTGTTGAGGATTTTCTGAAATAGGGATTGTCCTCCATCAGGATAGCTTCACAGGACAGACATTTTCTGTCATCATGGTCTGTTTGTATCTGCGGACATTTGTAACTCGGATGTTTGTAAGTTGGGGACTACTTGTAATGCTAAGTAGTATTAAATACCCGAATCCAGAAACTAACAAAACTTTTACCCTAAAGTGTAATGAGTGGAAATATAAAGAGGAACTTTAAAAGGCTAGTCCACCTCCTCTATGCTTAATTCTCCTCAACTTTTGGCTGCATAGACCCAGTAAGAATTCACACGTTAATTACACTTAATGAATGTCAGTCGCCAGCTCCACAAGTCACGGTTAGATAGTTCCACCAGTCACAGTGTTGGCGGAGCTAAATAACAGGTTAAATAAACAAACAAATCATAATCTGTTGATAATAAATGGTGTGTGGAACTGGTGTATACAGTAAAGGCAGAGCTTCACTCTCATGCCTATGACCGCGAGTAACCTGCAGCTGGAACTACTTTCAGGGCTTCCATTATTTAATAAATAAATACTTAAATAAGTAATTGGGTAAATTAATTATTAAGTAAGTAAATAAATAAAACACTGGCCAATCAGAAACAAGAATTCAGTAATATTTTGGTAAAAAAAAAAATTGTCTGCAAAGTGCAAAAGGAAAAAAAAAATTAGAACCATATGGATTATCGACTGCATTCACATTTAAGACAAAGAGCTCTGACTTTACTCTACTGCGTCTTAAAGTTTCTGTTCTATTCTTATTCCCTTTAACAGTTGTCTCCCGGTGAACTGTGTCATAATGAAGCTGGTCTGCATAAATTTATCAGCCTCGCTTTTCACTGTGTTAAAGGTCAGTTTGAAAATTCTTCTATTGTATCACAGTGGAGTGAGTGAGTGAGTGAGTGAGTGAGTGAGTGAGTGAGTGAGTGAGAGGCGGAGGATGGAAGTGGAAGTGTTCAGCTGTACAGTACATATAGCAGGGGTTTGAACACAAGCAGATGGAAGGATAAAATCATAATCATGCCTGAGAGTAGGCAGACAAAACTCAAGCAGAGAGCACGAGGAAGCAGGACGTTAAAACGGGGAAATGGGTGTAACGAAATTGAAATAACTAGACCCAAATCACATGTTCGTTGATTTCAGAGTCAACTTGACAAAAGAGAATAACATTCAGGTCCTTTCACAAATGCCACCTCCCTTGGTGTAGTTCTGTAGGCAGATGAGAATGCTGCAATCACACCAGGGTCTAAAATGTCTCGGTCCACTTTCAAGTGGCACATTTTGATTGAGAATGTGATTCACATAAATCATATATTTTGGGTTATGTCAATTTTTTTAATGCAAGTCATACATACCACGCTCAGCCAGTGTTTTTTTTTGTTTTTGTTTTTGTTTTGTTTTCTTTCATAAAGAATGCATTCAAATTTGTTTAGAAAATTTTTTTCATTAAACATCAATTTTTTTTTAATGTATTAGTTTGTTTATTTGTTTGTTGAGTACATTTGTTTGGTTCATTTAGTTTCAGCCATACACACTACTCAGCCAACATTTATTGTTTGTTAAGTTTTGTTTTATCTATATAAAAGACGTTTTCGTTCGTTTGTGTGTTTCAGCTATGCACAATGCCCAGTCAATGTTTTCTGTTTTTTGTTTGTTTGTTTTGTTTTAGCCATACACAAAACAGCCACTATTTTGTTTAGTTTTTGTCCCATCCATGCACAGCACTCAACTAATGTGTTTCTTCTTTATCTGTTTTAACACTTTACTAGGCCCAGTGTTTTCAGGTTGTGTTTTCTGGCATGTTTGTTTGTTTGTTTGTTTTGTTTGTTTGTTTTTATTAATGCCATAAACCACATGTTGACAACATTATTTGTTTTGTTTTTAGCTACACACTCAGCCAGTGTTTGTTTGTTTATTTGTTTATGTGTTTGTTCGTTTGATTCAGCCATATACAACACGCAATCAACATTTTGATTTGTTTAAAACATTTTTTTTTTGCGTTTGCTCAAGCTGTAAATGGTTTCTGTTTTTGTTTGTTTGTTTGTTTGCCTACTTGCTTGCTTGTTAGTTTGTGTACCTGCAGTCATACACAACAGGCAGGCAACATTTTTTTATTGTTTCAGCTACAGTATACACATGTACAGTCAATGTTTTTTGTTTACAGTACTTGTTTTGTTTTAGCCATACACAAAACAACCAACATTTGGTTCCATATACAGGGAATTTTTTTTTTTTGTTGTTTAATTTGTTTCAGTCATAAACAACATTAAGTTAACAATATTGTTTATTTTGCTTTGTTTAAGCCATTCACACCAAGCTCAATTATTTTTATTTTATGTTTTATCTTGTGTGTTTGTTTCCTTGCACCCATACAGAACATGTAGATATTTAGCACACAAGACTTAGACAACTTGTTTGTTTGTTTGTTCATTTGTTTTGTTCCAGCTATACACATATAGCCACTTTTTGTTTGTTACATGTATACACATTGCTAAATATTTTCTTTTCTGACTGCTTTGTTTTCAGTTGTACACGCCCCAAAGTCAAAGTTTAAATTTTTTTGTTTGTTTCCACTTCTTTTTTTCTTTTTGGTTTCAGCCATACATACCCCTGAAAAAAATTTTTCCTTGTTTTGTGTTTTGTTTAATTATGCTCAGTTCAAAACCAAACCGTAACAAAACTATTGATTTCAGTAAATTTCAACAAAAATAATTGTTCAATGACATGAACTTCTGCCTTCTGACCTCAAGTTAGAACCTAAATCTTTATATGAAGTTTGATTGTCTAAATACATTATGCATTATTTACTGAATAGTAAAAACAAACAAACAAAAAAAGGTTTTCACAACTCAAACTGAAGATTTTGTTTTAACTTATTCATCATCAGTATCCTTGATATTCTAGTCATATCGCCTTCTTTTTGGCAGGTAAACAGTTGGCAGTTAAAAAAAAAACCTGCTCTTGACCTTGTGCTCATGTTTATTTATCCTGTATTGCAGCGTAATAGTGTATTTTGTAGGTTGCATGTTTTAAATGGACAAACTAACAAAGAAGAACATGTCTCTCCACAAACAGAGCAAACGTTAAACTCAAATCTGATTCCAGGACACTCTCTGTAGATCAGTAGAGTAGCTCGAATTTGCATCGTGTAAATATTCATGAGCGGAGAAGCCACTGGGACTGTCTACTTTCTAATTTCAACAAGTCCCAAATAATTCAGACTTCAGTCCTAGCGGTGCGACTTAACAGATGCCAAATCCGACGCATCCATGATAGCAAACACAATACCTGCTTTGATATGCTAAAGACCAGGATTCACGCTGGGACACATCAGAAACAGCTTGTCAAGGAATTATTAGCATAATGCTAATAAAACTGATTATAATTGGTAATCAGAGTTAAAGACGCACAGCAGCGTAACTGATTTGGTCTCGGAGTACGTTTTACCGTGTAATGACGCCGCCGGTGTTCCTTTTCCTCGGATATGAGCTTCGATGACATCATTTAGAGTGAATTATGAAAATACAACAACAAGGGAATAGAGCAGTATAGGTACAGATGTGTGTCTGGGAGTGTTTTGTATGATTCTCCTTTTCATTTGGGTATTTAATCTGGAATAACAATTTTTTAAATTCATTTACTTATAACTTGTTACAAATATTTATTAGTATGCATAACTCTTTATTATTACAGTATAATGCATATATTATATATAGTATAATAGTGTATAAAAGTTTCTTATCTGTCACTGTTTCACACACACACATATAGAGTATACTGTACATGTACAAAGTACTGTATATTTGCCAACCCTTTAAAAAACTGTGAGAGAGAACGATGCGATCCACGATCGATGAACTAGTAGTGGACAGTTCCCTCTTACACTACCGCTCATGTAGCTACCTGTTTATTCTGCTACCGCGAGAGCAGTGTACTATGAGGCGGCAATAAATGCAGCGGGTGCAAGCTGTTGTAAAACGAATAAAAAGGGCGCACTGATGGTTGCACATGCTCTGCATAGAAACACGGTGAATAAGCGGCTCTTTAAAAAACCCAGGAGGGTTAACCCTTAAAACTTAAGTGTCAGGGACACGTGCATCAACACAGCATTGATCAATGACGGGATTTTTAAAAAACAACTGCGGTGGAGGAGGCTTCAGACATCAAACTTCAGGCATGTGGGTTTTCTGATATGTCACGTTGAACCAAAGTAAAAATGACTTTTAAAATGTGCAGATTGTATTGCTACCGGAATATGGGAATGATGTAGCAAAAATGTAGAACTCACAAAAAAGTATTTATTATTATTATTATTATTATTATTATTATTATTATTATTATTGGTCACAGAAACAACCTTAAACAAGCATAAAAACATGTGATTGTATGAGACAGTGCAATCTCTATGCCTATGTGACCTTTTTCTTATTATTATTTTTGCTCAGTCATATTTGTACAGTTGGTTAGAGAGGAAGTAAATTCAGTTCATCATATTGCCTAGGATGTGGGGACATACGTCACTCTATATTGCACAATCCTGACTCAATATATATGGCCTTAAATAAAGAGTAAAATGATGAATATACTCTCGATCATACTTTTCATTTAAGGTCAATATATATCGTATATAATAAAGAATTACATGAGCAGTGCATATATACAGTATTTATTCATGTATAAAAAACACTAATGCAAAAATTGGCTGAAATGCTCTGGGTTTTAATGGCTAAAAAGGAACCTTTGTTTATCAAAGAGTGTTTAGTTCTTGATGTTTTTAATTGGTCTTATTCTTCACATATTGGTAGATGGTGGGGAGCGTTACTGTAGTAGGTTTAATCGGAATCTCTGAAATGTGAAATGTGGAGTTAACATATATATTAAATAAATAATAATATTATGTTAATCACTGTATGTATTTTTTGTTTGTTGTGTGTACTAGAGCACTTTTGTGCTGCAGGTAATGCTGGCCCGCTCCGCTGGCTACCACCGCAAGAATATTTCACACCTGTGGGAAACATTCAATCGGTAACAAGGAATAGTTTAGGATCATTTACTGTCCTCCTCCATTTATGCTCCCTATGATGGCATTGTAGGGATAGGATTTATATAATGCTCACCTGGAATCATTAAAGAGAATGATATAAAAGATAGTCATAATACTAACATCTGATTCCTTGCTTTCTAGCAAAATGTGTGTGTGTGTGCGTGCGTGCGTGTGTGTGTTGGTTCATGAAAGTGTATAATTCAAAGCCAAAACCATTCAAAAGGCCATTTGGCCTTCTATTTAAAATTGTATCCCAACATTAATAATTAGCTTTTGCTGGCATCTAAATTAGCTTTTTCGTTGTGCCAGAGGTAAAGATGTTCAGGAGAGAGAGAGAGAGAGAGAGAGAGAGAGAGAGTGCTGTGTCCTGGCAAGTTTCTCAGAGAAAGCCACAGCTGGATGAGATCTTGTGTTGCTCTCCTCTGCCTCTCAACATCTGTTAGCGGCTTTTAATCTCATTTTCTCCCGGTGTTCCTCCTCACCACAGATTTACGTCAATCAATGCCAAATAATTCAACAGCCATGGGATCGGCCTTGTGTTTTTGATTATGACAAACCTACTCCTTACATCTTTTATAGAAGTCTAAGTAAAAAATCTGCCTTATTAATAATAAAGTGCCTTGTATGAGTATCCGTCCCCTGTGAACTTCCACATATCTACCAAGAGCAAATAATAGTTAAATATCCAAAGTAAAAAAATAATAATAATACATAGTCTAAATGGACCTACAGTTCTATTCTGATTATTTGAATAATAACTGACTGTATGCTGAATAAGCTAATCTAAGACTATTAAATAAACAAATTAAAAAAATAGTTTTGATGAAACAGTAACATTTCCACTATGGAAGGAGTCTCCAATGTTACTGCTATGGATCATATCATCTCCCTTCATGGTGAAGTCTTATTGTTTGAGGAATTTTTTGTTTCCCAGTCACATGACAAGCTTTTTTTTTTTTTTTTTTTACCTTTTATTAATCACGTAATTAAGGTAAAAGATTAAATATGCATGGTGACGTAGTGGTTAGAATTGTGGCTGAGCACCTCCAGGGTCAGGGTTTGATTCTCACCTCAGGTCTGTGTGCATTTAGTGTGCATGTTCTCCCTGAGATTGTTGGGTTTCCTTCGTGTACTCTGGATTCCTCTCACAGTCTAAAGACATGCAAATTAGGATAATTGGCGTTCCCAAATTGCCTGAGTGTGTGTTTGTGTGCCATGCAATGGACCGGCCTAGTGCGGCGAGTCCCCTGGGATAAACCCCAGGCCTCCAAGCAGTACAGAGATTTAGTGAGAATGAATAATTACCTTAAAGAGAAAAGAGTCAACTAAGGAAAAAATAGGAGTCTCGTTAGGAAACAGTATGTTTTCTGAAATGTTACTGTACATGTGGTTATACATAACCAGAATTAAAATGCTGGTTAAACTGTGTAGAAAATTGTTGTAATAGAAAAGTAATAATCCACTTCAGGAAGTGCCGTTATTAGAAAATAATTAACTTCAGGGTCGTACCTGTAGCTCTGTCTAACCTACAAACATCCATAAATATATTATCTATAGGCCTTATCCCTAATGTTAAGACAGGGTGCACCATGGGAACAAGCACACACACACCCACACACACACACACACACACACACACACACACACTTACACACACAAATACGCACACACTCAAATACACACACACACACACACACACACAGCTATAAACTACAGGCAATTTAAAAATGCCAATCAGCCTACTCCATATACACTAGAGGTGAGATTCGAACCCATTAATAAATGCTTACATTAATAAAAGGGAAAGAAAAAAAAAAACGGGTATTGGTTTATTTATTTATTTATTTATTTATATTTTTTTTTTTGTGGGTTTAAAACTACAAGTGACATTTAAATGTGAGGACCACTATGTCAACTTAAACCTTTTAATTTGTGCTCCATGTACAGTTTGTGTCTGTATTAAACTTCAGGCCACTAAGGATCTTGGGGTACAGGGAGGGGACTACCACTGTTAAAAATGTATTGCATGGGAGTTTTTGCTCGCATTAGCAACATAGCTGTATAATAAGCTAACCAGGCCTCTCTGCTCCAAGCCGGAGACATACAGTATTCGGTAGTTATACAGTAGGTACTGTATTGTGAACACATCAACCAAATTAAATAATCTACTGTATAGACCGATCACGAGTTCTTCTCCCATGCAAAGTGTGTTTCTTTTGGTATGTTGTGTTATTTTGTGTAAATATGTCTCCTTACCATGTTTTTTTTTTTTTGTTTAGTTTTTTTACCAGCGAACCCCTAAATTACTTATATGAGCCACTGTAACTACATTTCCATTTACATCATTACATCACTTCCTTAAAGCCACAGTGGAGTTAATTAAATAAAAACGCTCACTTTTGCGTTCTTTTGCTCGTTCTTCCCCTCAGTTACAGTACATAAGACCGGCACATCTGCTGCTCTTTCCCCGAGACACGACATCCATGGGGACAGAGTTACTTCTGCATTATTGTATAAAAATAGAAAACACAACAAATCCCTGCCCGGGTAATAAATAACGAGTCCAGATGATACTTATCTTCCTGGCTCATTTAGGAACATGCGAAGGGACTGGGGATTAGAAAGGTGGATAGCGAGAAGGCAGCCAAAACAATCTGCTCTGCTTTTCCCTTTTTTCCTCTCTGTCTCTCTCAGGGCCGATGCAGCTGTCCGTTGACTGATACGAGCTCCTTACGCTTTCGCAGTAGCACAGACATCATAAGACAACGAGTCTCGCCCTCAGGCTCCGGCTCACACCCGGAGGAGCGTCTCGTATCGTTTGGACTCCTGATCTTTTGAGCTGGCCGCAAGTTAAAAAAAAAAAAAAAAAAGAATTCTTCCTTCTTGCACACTTTTGTAAACCCAAATAACTTTTTGGAGTGAGGAATATGCTTTCTTCATCCCGGAGTCGGATTGAAGGAGTGACTGGTGCATAGATCCACACATATCTTAGTCACATGCAGTTAACAAACAAACAAACAAACAAACAAACAACATTTGCATTAAATGTCAAATTGCCATAAACCTTAAACCTAATCACCAAAGCATTTAATAAAAACTAAAACTAAAGGAAGTTTATATTAAAACTTCCCTTTATCTGTAAGGGTTTTCTGATTTCTTCCTAGCCCCCGAAAACAAGGTACAAGTTTTATCAATGACTCAAAACTCTCCTCTTTTTGAATAAATGATGTGTAAATGTGTGTGTGCATGCACGCTTGCTGCAATATGATGGACTATCAGCCACAGTTCTCCCTCCCTTTTCTCTCTCTCTCCTTCTCTCTCTCCCCTCTTCTTTTTATCTCTTCTTTTATCTCTTCTATCTTTCTTTCCATCCATATTTTTGTCTATTTATTCTCTGCTCAATTACTTGTACATGACCTGCCCTGATCCAGAGCGACTTATAGAAGTCCTTAGAAGTCTCTGTGGATAAACGCATCATCAGTACCATCTCAACCAGTAGTATGAAACACTGTTGAAGGGCATACGTTTTAGTAAATAAATCCAAGTGTTTATGGTTCATAGTGAATGTTTTCCTTGTTCCATGATAGATGATGTCGTAGTGCTGGAGGTTTGAGGGACCGTGGTGCAGTAATGTGTGGGATACGTGCTGTTCTCTGCCTCACCTTCTCTGGTGCAATTAATCAATCAATCAATCAATCAATCTATCTATCTATCTATCTATCTATCTATCTATAATGTCTCTTTTTCTCTCTTTCCACCGTTGTCTTTAACCCACTCTTTAATTTCTTGCTGTTTACGTATATACTATATAGACTGTATATATTTCTCTCATTTCTGTTTTTTCCTTTCTTGTCTGTCTGTCTATTATCTATATCTATCTATCTATCTATCTATCTATCTATACATTTTTAAGTGTCTCTCTATGTTAGGTATCTGACACGGAGACACAAGTGCAGAAGAAAAGGTTTATTTAAAAAAGAGTTCACAAACACGACAAACAAATCCGACAAGGGGAATCCAACTCGTAAATCCAGGTAACAGGCAAGGGTCAGGCGATGTACGAAGGGCATGAACTGGGACAGGCTAAACTCGTGAACGTAGGGACAGAAACAAAGATCAAAATCCGAAATAGCAGTCAGAATACAGAAGGCTTGGTAACGACACTGGAACTAATTCACAGGGAGTGTATACTTCGCGAAGACCGGAAGTACACGAGTCCTTATATCTGGTTCCTGTGATTGAACTCAGGTGTGTTAATACTCAGGTGAGTTAGAGTGTTGCTGTTGGGAGTTGTAGTTCTTTTTTGTAGTTCTGACACTCTATTATCCTACTTTTCGTCTCTCTCTCTCAGTGTCTCTCTCTTTTTGTGCTCTTTTTTTTATTATTGCCATTAAGGGAACATCCAAAAAAAAAGCTACAAACACTTATTTGTAACACATAATACTGGCTCTCTGTATTACAAATGTAGCCTAGACAGCTGTTCTATAAACTTCTTTTGTTTATGAATACTATAATCCTCTTAAGTGTTTTTTTTCTTTCTTTCACTACAGAACATACTTACTTGTCTCCAATACAATGAATTAAAATCACTAATTCGTCTAAAAGACTTCACTTGCATTAAATCAGCACACCATATTACAGTAGGAATAAAACACTGAATGAAAACCCAACTTGTGCAAATGAAGCATGAGTGCAAAATCTATATAAGTCCTATTACAACTAACGTATAGTTTGAGTCCTCACTTCAACCCTTCACTCGGGTCTGATTTCCCAGAGTGAAGAGAGAAAATTGAGAAATGTAATTCCTTTACAGGGATAAAAATAAATACTTCTGATTTATCCACCTTCGAGTTTAAACGCAAAGTGGCTGTGCCTAAACGTCTTCTCCTTTTCTTTTAATAAATAACAGATTGCCTCGAAATTAACTTGCATCTTTAAGTGGTTTCAATTTTCAGCAGATCGGTAGTGACGAGGCTAGGGTTTAAACTCTTCGAAAGTGTGTGCTTTTTGCTGTAAATTAAATTACTTTTTCTGCATAAATTGCAAAAAGATTTGAGTTTTGTTTTACTTTAACAACCATGCTTCATTTCAAGCTCAATAGGAAATGTGGCTTTGTTATAAACATACATTAAAACATTTTATTAAACCAGTACAAAACTAAAAACACCTCCATATACTGAATAATTATTGGCTAAAATATTATTTTTGCAAAACTCCACAAATCCATTTTAACATCTCAAGCTTGAAGCATCCTTCTATTTTTCCGAGTCTATTTTAAGTTATGAAAAATTCACATTTTATTTTTGCACAACCCTGTTACTTAAAAATGTGAACTTTTATCCGAAATTTATCTGGAATGCCTAACAGGAAGATTATTCCAGATCTATTTATTAATTTTCTATACCACTTCATCCTATACATAATCACAGGAAGCCTGGAGACTATCACAGGAGTGGTGGGGTAAAGACAAGGTGCCAGTCCATCACAGGTCCAATCGGTGAGTAGTCTCCTGCGAAGTGGATCTGCACAGGGTATTTAGCCATGTTAAGTGCGATTCCAAACCGCAGGGAGTGAGACTGTTCAAAGGGAACTGTGAATGGTGTAGGGAACAATGGGTCATCACTTCACCAGAAATGGGCATGAAAAATTTCCCATCAGTCCTTGCGTCATTGGTGTGCAAAAAATAAGGTAGAAAAGGGACTTGTGTATCTATTATCATTATTATAGAGAACGACATAATATAAATAGGATATAATCATTTTAAATTAAATTTAATCAATAAATCCTAATGGTCACATAGGCTAATAATCTGCTAAAAAAAAAAAAAACCTACACAATAATAAATTTTCACATTTTAAAAGTATATGTTTTATAATGTATCAGTTTTTCTTTGTATCAGATTTTTTCATTTATTTAATTTCCCCAGGGTTAAATTTCCACTGCAACAGGTATCCAAAGATGCTAATGTTATCAGGGTAATGATTAGAGGAAGTAACGTGTTCGCTGGTGATGTTGCACGACTGACATTCCCTAAACAGCACAGTTTAAAGTACAATGTGGAACAGAACCCAGACAGTGTCACACACTATGAGCAATTTGGAAATGCCAGGTAGTCTGACCTACAGTACAAGGACTGTGGGAGGAAACCAGAGTACCCCTGAGGAAACCCAACAAGCATGGGGAGAACATGGAAAAACCACACCCAGACCAGAGAAGAGAAATCAACCCCTGACACTAGAGGTGAACTTCAACAGGACTTCATCATCCAATTTCTAGAAGATGATGGTGATAACAATAAGATCTCTTTATTTAGAAACGTAATTTGTTTGTGTGCCATTAGGATTAATGACATATAAAATAATGACATTATCTGCAACACAATGCAAATATTTGTTCACAAGCAAACCTTGTATAAAATGAAATAAAATCGCCCTCATTTCTTGAACATTACCATATTTCCTTGAAAGGTTAGAAGCTACAAATGCACCTCAGTCACGAAATCTCTTTTAACACGTCCGCTGATTGCTAATTATACCTTGCGCTCTATCGACCGTGTTTATTACATGCTTTCTAAAAGCATCAATTTTGGATGATGATGTGTGCTTACTGTTGGAGGCAGCCGCTTTGATTGGGGTCTCCTGTTTGCTCTTGCTTCTTGGTTCAATAATCAGTAAAGCCATGAGTTCCCACATCTGTCACGTCTGTTTATGTCGAGTCAGGTCCAAAGCTTCCGCTCCATTGGACCGTTAGCCTTTCTTTGAAAATCACAAAGCAGGCTGAAAGAGATGAACAACAGTTAAAACATCATTTTTGATTGTAATATCAGGTTTTGGTGCATGAAGGCTAGTAATGTACATGACATGAAAGTCCTTTAACTAAACATATTTTTTGTCAACAAATGTTCAACAGTCTGGTATTGTGGGGGGGAAATGGATAGCGCAAGGGCCTCATTAATAATGGAGGTCAGAGGAGAATAACCAGACTGGATTAAAATGAGCGGAAGAAGGATTCAGTATCTCACATTACAAGTCTTTATAACTGTGGTAAGAAAAAAAGCATCTCCGATCTAGTGAGCTACAATAACACATCACCATTTCTCCTACAGGATTTCTCAAAATTCTACTGAAAGGCGCAACGGAAATTCGTTCAGCCGCGGATCACAAGTTTGATTCCCGATTACAAGCCGATGAGGCAGATAGCCGTGTTACACTGTCGCCAGCACGGGGTTGGGTCACGTGTCTAAAAGGAAGCACGTGATGGGAGAGTGCCCTGAGAGGGGTGGGAATCGGCTTCGACTAAATTAGGGAGAAAATTAAGGGTATTCGAAATTGAACTGAAAATCTAAAGTAAAGATGTATAATAAAATGTTCTCATCCATAAAAAAGTGGAAAGGGTGTAGTATTTCAATTGTACTTTACATTAACATTATATAACCCAGAAGCCCATTATTTACTTTAGAATCAAAACAGCTTCTCTGCCCTTTATATGCCTTGTAATTTAAATGTCACACATACAACCATCATAAAGAACACATCATCAAACTCTTAGTGCTGTGTGCATGTGTGATGTGTGCTGATTCAATAAACACACTCAATAACACCTGCATTTCCCCAGGTTTTACTCAATTGCCATTTTCTCTGGTCAAAAAAGAATGCATCAACATTGATATGAGTAAAAAATAAAAATGATAATAATAATAAAAAAACAGACAAAATTGCCTGGCTGAGTGCACGGTGGTATTTTCAAACTTACCTTAATATAAAACCACCTCTCTAGAACCATGTTATTTCCTTAACCCTTACATGTCCAAATCTATTCCTACAGTAACAACATACAGTAGGTTTATGGATTTACATTACTCCTGTTACATCGCTATAATAGAAATAGCCCCCATCAACCATTTACTTCCTAAATACAAGAAAGTCTGAAATTTCCTGAATTTTTATTAAGACACTTACAGAACATTCTTCCCTCCATCCACCCATCCATCTGTCTATTACAGTATCTATACTGCTTATCCTGATTAGAGCCGCAGGGGCCTGGAGAATATCCCAGGAAACTTCAAGCAAAAGGCAGGGTAGAGCCTGTATGAGGTGCCAACCTATCACAGGGCAGAAGCACACACACACACACACACGCACTACAGGCAATCTGGAAACAACAATCCCTGTGTTTTTGGACTGTGCCACAATGCCGCCTCCTTTACCGAACAGTTTGCTGGAAACTGACTCCTTTATTGACAAATGAGTATGTTATTTATGTAGTGTTTGAATATATTGTTGAATTCATGTGGGGCAATGTTGGCTCAGTGAGTTAAAGCTCTGGGTTAACCCCATCCGCTCCAGGGGCGCTGTATCCTGAGCTCTGACCCCATCTTGCATTTTACATGTTGGGATATGCAAAATAGATTATTTCACTGTGCTGTAATTAAAAAAATAAAGGTTTCTTCTCTTCTGTTGATAAAGGCAGCATGGTGGCATGGAGGTTAACCCCAGGCATAAGTTATCAAGGGTCTGTGTGCTTGGAATATGCATGTTCTCCCCGGTTTCCTCCAAGTACTCCAGTGTCTAAAAACATTCCGATTAGACTGGTACCCTGTCCAGGGTGTACCCTGCCTCAGGGTACCTTGAGGCATGAGGCGGGGTACACCCTGGACAGGTGCCAGGCTAATCATCATGTTTTTGGACAGGGTGGCAATCCATTGAAGGGCACAAGCACACACTGTGGCTCCAGATCCTGTGCAGGGTAAGCGGTAAGGAAAATGAGTGAGAGTGAATATTGATACATGATACTGTATATGATGACAGGATACTCAGAAGTGGGCGGAGCTTAAAGTTAGGTTCTTAAAGTTGGTAAATTTAAGATAATCCATGAGTCAATCATCTCAGTCTTTGCATTGTGTTGCAGTGATATCCTTCATCTTATAGTTAAAGATGAGAAATATTATAATATATTGTATTGTTTTATCCATTTCTCAACACCTCACCATCTAATTCTGGGGCTTGACGAAAACCTCCCAGTGAGCTGTCATGATATTTTTAAGCATGATTGATATTGTTAGTGATGAATCGTCTCTGTAAAACAAGTAGCAAGAACAGCACTGAGAAACAGCCAATGCGAGTCTGAAAGGAAATCAAATGTATCTGCTGTCACATGCAGCACATCCCTGGATCCTGTTTACCATCCATTTGTTTCTGTGGGATTTGTCTGAAAAGCATGATAATATTGCTTCTAGGCGAGGTTGCTATATTTGTCATGTCCTACCCAAAATAGATGAAACGACAAAAATAGATACATGAGGCATGGGTGGATAGGGTAAAAGAAAAATACAACAAACTGTGATTCTTGCACAATAATGACAGTCCTTACTGTCGAAAATAAAGACAAGTAATAACACTCTAAAGTAGCACGGTGGCATATTGTTTGGCGCTGTGACCTCACACCTCCAGGGTCAGCCAAGGGTTTGATTCCCACATTGGGTCTGTATGCATGGAGTTCGCATGTTATCCCTGTGCTTTGTGGGTTTCCTCCGGGGACTCCGGTTTTCTCCCACAGACCAAAACCATGCAGATTAGGTTAACTGGTGTTCCCAAAGTTGATGGATAATTTGCGGGAGAGATGCATCTGTCTGTGGGAACTGTACACACAATGTAGACTGACCCCACTCCAAGTCATTTCCACATGTTTGGGCCATTAAAGAGATTCCTGGGAGGCCAGCAAGCGTTTCAGATGTGAAGCAGGAGTCCGATCATAACATACGAAACGCTGGCATAAGTGCTTTATTGTAGCAGGGGATTATATTAAAAAATATTGAGTTTTTCACTCTCTTAACACCTCCATAAGACATTATGTACAGTATACATCCACTGTACAGTCAGACAACATGTGCTGCCTCAGTGCCCAGGACTACGTCAACACACATAAAGACAAAACGGGTTGGTGGCCTACATCGTCAATAATCCCAGAAAAAAGGATCAAGAGCAATCAGTCCAATTCTACTCCAGATCACATTCTGGGGTCAGTGAGGTGTTGCTGCAGTCACTCTTGCAGTCCTGTTCCCACTCAGCCACCACTTACAGCTCAAAGCACAATCACTGAGATTACACAAGGGTCCGGGTAATATTTGACCGATTCTGACAAATCGATGCAGTTCCCGAAAGCAAAAGACGGAGGAAATTGAGCGGGGGGTTTGGGGGGTTGGGGGGGGGGGAGCGATTGAGGGTTGTTGGGGAGGGGGTTTGTATTCTGTGCACTGTGTGCACTCATGTAACCCAGCACTGCATTTTCCTTCACCAAGAATGCGATACATGGTACACATGGTGAACTGTTTCGTTAGTTGTCCGAGAAATATTCAGAATCTTGCCTGGAAACATCAGGTTTCATGTATAGAGCCATAGCCTGTCAGCTTCTACTATTAACTGCTACTGCTAAAATGCCAAACAAAAATAATAATAAATTCCCAATTTTTACTGTATACAATATACTAAACTGTTTCCTGTCTTGTAAACATACCTAATTCCTAATTATACCTAAAATACCTAATCCTCATGCAAGATCATGACACCCTCGGCTAGCAGTCCTCTGCATGCAACCCAGAGCTTCGGCTCTTTAATCAGCGTCTCAGTGCAATAAGCACTGTTGATTGTTGAACCTTTTTCCTGATAATGTTTCAATACTCCTGGCCCTCGAGGAATCCCAAAAAATGTAAGCATCGATGTACGTTCCAGCTGATGATTAACTTTTTCTCGGTTGGCGATTGAGGATTTTTCCATTTCATACTCTGCCGTTTACTTTCAGGGTCATACTGATGAATCCATGTCGCATCACCAGTAATAATTCATTTTTAAGAAACTTTCACCTTCCTTAGAGTATCGCTCCAATTTTTTTTTTTTCTCAGATATCCAAACAGTTCTGTTTTATACTCTTCCATGAGTTGTTTCGGCACCAGGTACACCCTCAGACCATAAAAGCAACATGGATCACTGCTCACTGCTATTTTTTCATGCAAATCACAAGTGGGGCGTAAATTTTTGCTCGCACCGCAGTTACAAATGAACTGATGTAACACCTTCACACCTGACTGGAGAGACAGTAACCTTGAACGGAAAGAGCTGCTAGAACAAACGGAAGTTTTAATATAAGCTGAGTTTGGTTTGTTTTTGACTCACCATCATGTATAAACTGTGTAAACTGTATCATTGTTTCTATCATAACAACATCCACAGGTTACAGTATTTTGTTGGTGCTCGACATAACCAGATTCTGTGAACTCTTGATATTGTAAAGTTTCTTTTTTTTTTATTGGGAGACATTTATTCAGTGCTCTCTAATCTAAGCTGGAGCTTGGCTTGTGGTTTTGGTTGCATATGCGTTCAGAAGGCTACATCAATGACTTCCCTCTGCATTACTTCCATCTCTTTTATCTGGCTGCCGATTCTTTGGAGCCTGAGCTTTATCTCATTCTCGCTCTGTCATGCATGAGTCAGCTCTCCGCACATTTTAATGCGATGTCTTTCATTTTGGATGTTGCTGAAAGCAATTTAAAAGATTTGAACAGGATTGGAAAGTGAATTCAGGTAAGCAAAGTGATACTCCTGCTTTACATGAAATGTTTTGCATGATGGGCAATATAATAATATTTAATTTCTTGATTTTTCCTATTCATGTTTATTTAAAAGACTTACTGTCTTGCATATGTATAGACCCCCCCCCCCCCCAACTTTATTTGCATTTTGTAGTATCACGCCATTGAAACTGAAAAAGACTTGAACAGACTGAAATTATATATCATGAATGAGCTTTAAAAATCTTGTTCTTGTTTGCCTTTCTCTCTCCTTCTCTTTCGCTTTTTTACTGTCATGTATTTCCTAGTGCATGTCATGACTCCATGTATCCAATTAGAGAAAGAATGCAATGATGCCACCAAAGATAGAGCAGAAGTGTTGTGAATTCCCATGCAGACTTTCCCCCCTGCTGAAGTCCCACTTCTAATGAGGTCATTATAAAGGTGTTCTACCTGGAAGATGAGAGAGATCGAGGAACCTTGGTGCTCTTTTGCTTTCTTTAATGACTGTGCACTGATTACAAATTAGATCCTGTCCCAAAGCCCTCCTTGTGCCTCCTGTTGTTCAGGCCACATCAAAGAAAACCTCTCTCATTAACTCTCTCTTGCACTTTGCTCCCATGGAAGTTTGTCTCCCATATTGAGATCTCTCTGCAGAAATACAATAGATCTGTTTTTAGCTCTCTTTTTCCTCTCCTTTGGGCTTCATTCCTTTTTTTTCTATTGGGATGTGACAATAGTGAGTGAGCACATAGAGGTTAGAATAACTACAGTGTTATAAAATAACTATAATGTAATAAAGAGTAATAAAGCTGAACATACTGTATAAACGTTTTTTTTAAACCTGTCCTTTGGTCGAAGTAATTAGAAGTTTCACATTTTAGTTCTTATAAATGTTGCAGAATTCTGCAAACCCACGGCTTAGACAATAAAGGCTGGGTTGCATTGTACTGTACCTCATATTCCAGAGTACATGGTACACAGCGATACTACAATGTTCCTAGTATTTAATAAGAGTATGAAGCAATTGTAAGAAGAAATTTCTTTACACTCAACCTTGTATTTCTATAAATGGCTACATTAGAGGTGGTAAAAATACTTAAGTTCTTTACTCAACTTATAGTTCAATCATTATTTTAAATATCCTAAAATGCTTTGGTAAATATCTTTAGCAGCATGATGGCTTAGAGGTTAGCACTGTTGCCTTGCACCTCTAGGGTCCAGGTGTTACCAAATTGCCTGTACTGTGTGAATGCATGTGTGAATGAGGTAGGAGGTCCTGCCACGGTCAGGTGGTAGGTTCACCTTGTGCCAATGGTGCAGCCCTGGCCCCTTAAAACATGATTCCACAAGATCTCTGGGGTTGTGCTGTGGTGTCTGGGACCAGGATGTTAGCGGCAGATCATTTGGGTGCTGTGACATCTGTCACATTCCATGGGTGCTCAGTTAGATTGGGATCTGGGAGGTTAGGTGTACAGTGTATTGGGTTATTTGCCTGCTGGACCCCATTTTTGGCCGTCTGTTGCCTTTCTATCATGAAAAAACACTGTTTTTTTTTCACAAAATCTGCGCTACACTGGCTTTTCTGTAGGATTGGGTTGGGTGGGCTGGCCTTTGGGTCCCGTATTCATGGGTGAGCATTGGGTGCCCATAACCATCAGGGTGGTTTTATAGTAGACAAAACTTGACAAAGTGTCTTCTAAAGTGCCCTTACAGTGAAGAAGTCAAGATGCATTGTCCCATAGGGGAAAATGAGACAAAGTGCATGCCAGTAAAGTGCATCCAGTGGTGAAGACATGATGCTCTATAGTGGTTCTTGGTGTCCAAGGAGATATTGTGCAAGACATATTGTTGTAATGCCTTGTGGTAGATGTGATAATCATTGAACTGAGGAGAACATGATGCAGTGCCCTATTGGCTACCCTTTAAATAAATAAAATGTATGAAAGTAGTATGAAATGCCTTTTAGGTGTAATCCATGTATTACAATGAACATGTATGTGAATGAAAACATGATGAAGTGCACTCCATGTGTGTAGAGTAGTGTTTTAAAATCAATGCGAAATTTCACGGGGCGCCAATAAAGTGAAGATAAGGTAGGTGTGATTTGCTCGTATCTTCTAGTTTTAGTAAGGACTCTCGCTGCCGCATTCTGGACTAGCTGAAGCTTGTTTATGCATCTAGTTGAACAACCAGACAGTAAGGCATTACAGTAGTCCAACCTAGAGGTGATAAAAGCATGAACTAGTTTTTCTGCATCATTTAGCGACAGTATATTTCTAATCTTGGCAATATTTCTGAGGTGAAAGAATGCTATCCTGGTAATATTATCTACATGAGCTTTAAATGAAAGGGTGGAATCTATAATTACACAGAGGTCTTTAACTGTTGCACTTGATGGAACAGGAAGGCCATCTAAAGTTACACTTTCTAAAAATTTACTTCTAGCTGAATGCGTTCCTATGACTAGAATTTCTGTCTTATCAGGATTAAGCAGAAGGAAGTTAACTTGCATCCAATCTGTCCTGCACATATTGCTCAACTTTAGTAAGCTGTTTTTTCTCATCTGGTTTTGCTAAGACATATAACTGTGTGTCGTCAGCATAACAATGAAAACTAATACCATGTTTACAGATTATGTTGCCAAGAGGAAGCATGTATAGAGAAAAAAGTAGTGGGCCTAAAACCGAACCTTGTGAAACACGAAACTCCACTAGAGAGCATGCAGAATAATCACCATTTAAGTCTACATACTGATAACGATCGGTCAAATAGGATCTGAGCCAGGAGAGGGCTGTACCCATAACTCCTACTACATTTTCTAATCTGTGAAGAAAAATACCATGATCAATGGTGTCAATCGCTGCACTGAGGTCGAGTAAGTGAATACTTGATACATAGCCCTATAGGTTGTGGCTACATGCCTCCTAGGGTGCTCCTATTAAAGTAAAAATGTAAAAAGAAATATCTGAGGTGCTGTAATCTGAAGAAAGAAATGATGCAGTGCCTTTACAGCTACTGTACATTTGCAGAAGAAAACAAAAAAAGGTATGAAATACCTATCTTTGTGCCATTAGGTACATGAAAATATGATGACGTGTCTTCTTGGGTGCCCTTCTAATAAAGAATATATGATTGCCTTTAGAGTTTCCATACATGCTAGAAACCATGATAAAATGCCCTTGTAGGGGCTCTTTCAGTGGAAAAAAAATGAGTGATGCAGTGGACTGTAGAGTTTGCCTATGTGCAAGAAAATGAGGTTAATAGAAAGGCACTTAGGGAGGTTAATGCCCTCTAGGTGCCCCTGTATTTTTTTTTTCCAAAGAAAAAAAGGTTTCTGTCAGAGGAAATCCTGCCCCTTAGACAACATGTGTCTACCTCATTAATTAAAGAGCTAAGGAACATGGCAAAATATTAGCCAAACCGTACTAACATTAACTCTCAAATGTTAGTTAGCATAAGACAAACTAACTGATAGATAATGCTGGCCATGTACAAAACAAATGACAGGGCAACATTTTTTATTAACAAAGTAAATTTTTTTTTAGTACAATAGTTATTATTATTTTTTTTTTCTTAATACAGAACAACGTTACATTACAATACATCTTGGGTTAATGTCAATATTAATTGAGCCTCTGTTTTCATATAGTTCTCTCTCTCTCTCTCTCTCTCTCTTTAAAATTAGATGGCACTAATTTGTTTACTGCTTCAACATAATGACATCATACAGTGCCAGATGGATGCATTTTAGGTTGCTGAAATGTATTGGTTTTTTTTTATTTTTTTTTTTTACTGCAGTTATGGCCGTTGCATGCAATTCTCTGCTTAAGACGACATCTTTTTACAGTTGTTGTCACCATTCACATCAGTCAAAACAGACACAATAGAGGTCATGAAGGTCAGTACTAAATATTAATTGAGTACTTCCTAGATAGAGATAGTCTTCTTAAACGCTGTATATTAGTTAAACACAAAAAAACAAAATACTTGTGCACTAAGATTGAGCACTTGAGATTTAGTACTGACCTTCATGACCTCTATTGTGTCCGTTTTGACTGATGTGAATGGTGACAACAACTGTAAAAAGATGCATGAGGCCAATGTGATTTTCTAACCAAAATGGGCCACTGACTTTCCCCTTTAGCAGAGAATTGCATGCAACAGCCATAACTGGAGTAAAAAAAACAAACAAAAAAAAAACCCAATGCATTTTGGAAACCTAAAATGTGTCCATTTGGCACTGCAGATGTCATTATGTTGAAGCAGTAATAAAATAAAAATCAAATACATTTCAGATTTCCCCATTTAGAAGTTACCTAAATCTACTAAATGGTTAAGTTGTAAGTTTAGGGTAAAAGTTGAAATACCGTTGCAGGAAAATGTAACAGTACTATAATTTTATTTTTATATCTACAATGAATTCAATTTAAGAATTTAAAATGAGGGGAATTTTGGTGCATTTGTGCTTATAGTGATCTGCAAAGTCTAAAAAGTTTTAAACAGTTCATAGGTAACAAAAAAGAGATTTCATTATGTAATTTTTTTTATTCCCTAAAAGTAAACCAACACTCAAAATCAAATGAGGAAAAATAAGTGCACCCTTCTTTCTTCTACAATTATTAAGATTAAACATCTGGGTTGCAGGTGATAAAATGCACAAGATTCACTCGTTATTAAAAGGGTGTGACAACACCTCTAAAAAATGTAGTAGTTGTGGGTTTACATTATGTTTAGAAAAAATAATTCCATTCATGACTTTAGAGAAGCGACTCTTGCCAGTGAACAAACCGAAAAAGGTTATAAGGCCATCTCCAAATGACTTAAAATTTTATACCATGAAAGATTGTTTACAAATTGGAAGCTTTTAAAGACAAATCTTTCCAGCACATTCAGAAAAATACCAATTAAATATGGCTTTTATTGAAGCATGGCTATGTAAAAGGTTCTTCTTTTCAAAAAGAATATGGAGTATAAATTTAACTTGCAAAAAGGCATTTGAACAAACCATTTTTTAAACAAGGTCTCTTGACTGATGACACCAAGGTGGAAATAATACATCATCCAAGGTGTATTAATAGAAAAACCCCAATATAGCAAACTGCCATGAACACCCTATACCAATTGTTAACCAATTAGTGGTGGAGGAAGGGGTTTGTTTTGCAGCCACAAGACCTGGGGTCCATTCTTCATACGGCGCTAACTTAGGTAGCTGGATTTGATTGTTGTGGATTTGTCCTGATTTTGGATTGGGACTGACTCTCGTGGGAAAAGAAAAGTATCTTGCATATATATATATATATATATATATACTTAGCAAAAAAAAAAAAAAATGCATCCTCAGACTTTCAACTGTTTTTACTTTCAGTAAACTTAATGTGTAAATATTTGTATAAACACTAAAAGAGTCAACACCATAAGACATAAACTAAAATGTTTCCCAATGTGTCCCTGAATGAAGGGAGGCTCAAAATCAAAAGTACCAGTCAGTATCTGGTGTGGCCACCAGCTGCTTGAAGTACTGCAGTGCATCTCCTCCTCATGGACTGCCTATTGCGGACAGTCTGAGCACTGATGGAGGGATTGTGTGTTCCTGGTGTGACTCGGGCAGTTGTTGTGGCCATCCTGTACCTGTCACGCAGGTGTGTAATGTTTATTTTGTAACACATTAATTTTTGTAGGGGTTTGTCATGAATATGCAAATAAATATTTATATACTGTATAATTAAAATAAATATTTTTATAATGAAAAATTGGATAAAAATGGTTATAGTATAAAATAAACTATATAAAAGTATACATGTATTTAAAAATATTATTATTATTTTTTTTCATATGCAATATATTTATTTTCATATTGTTAATTTAATTTTATTGTCTCATGTAATTTATCATTTGTAAACCATTAACCTATGAATTTATGTACTAATGTAATATTTGATAGCGATTATGTGGAGGGGGGGGACCATGGCAGGGGGGCACTTCAGCACATAACACGTGTTACAAAAAATTTAGCTCACTCTTTTTCCATTTCGTCAACCAATCAAAGGGCTTGTGATCAGTGTTTCTACTGTCGATGCATATCGCCTGTTAAACCAACGCAAGAACGCACAATAATCCTAGACAACTCAATCCAGCTATACTAATCATTAACAACAGGTGTGCTCAAAGAACCAACTTAGCCAGATCGGAATTAGCACGATGATCTCTTCTTAGATGTGTCAGTTCATCTCGGATATGTCAAGCAACGTATGAAGAACGGACCCCTGGGAAACTTGCATTCTTAAGAAGTCCATCTGCCCAAAACATACTGTGAGCTAGGCTGACAATGGTTCATGCAGCAGGGCTATAACAAAACCCAAAGACACCAGCAAATGAAAACTTAATGCCTAAAGTAAACAAAAATGGACAAGTCAACATCCAGACCCGAACCCGGTTAGAATTCTGTAGTGGGATCTTAAGAGAGCTGTGAATAAATTAATGCCTGCAAACATCAATCAAAACAGTGATTGAAAAAAAATCTTCAAAATAATGTGAAAGAATGATAAACTCTGGCAAAATAATATTATCATTAAGTTATTGTTGCTAAAGGTGGTTGTACCTGCTTGTGAATTATAGGGTACACTTATTTTTTCCTCAACTGTTTCCTTAAAGTTTTTAAGAGAAAAAAACCAAACAACAACATTGAAATCTCTTGTGTTTGTTGTTGTTTGAATGCAAAATGAGATATCTTTATTTTAGAAGTTTTAAGTTTTTTTTCCAGCAGCAAGAAGTTTAACAAGCCGGAAAAATGTGCATTGTAAAATTATACATTAACTTGTTTTGGTTACATCAATGTGAATAAGTCTGTATAAACAGCCACTAATTGTTTTCTGCTATGTATCTTTCATTGCAAAGATTGCTGAATATCATGGAAAACATTTTTAAAAAGATTGAAGTAATGTATTTTTTAATGCACAATCAGTTTTTTTTTTTTTTTGCGCTATCAGTTTCAATTAGAATTGGTTTTAGATTTATTGGTTTAGGGTCTTATCAGGTATCAACCAAATGCATATATAGTACATCTTCGGTTCTGTAAAGTTATACAGTAGCAGAGTTCAAAAATCCTGATTAGAGAACAAGGCATAGCAGACATAAGAGTGTGTCCCATGTACAGAAATTGATCACACATCAGTGTTGCAGCATTGTAGCAGTATCTGCTAGCTTAGCATACTTTCATAAAAATATGTAATTTAATAAATATTGACATTCATACTGGCTCCCAAAGGCAGCAAAACCATTGCTTGTTTTAAGCTTCTTAAAAAGAATATACTGTATAGTCTGAATTTGGACAATAATTTTCCAAAATGACTTAAAGTGGATTTATCTCATTTTGCTGTGAAACTGTTCATTCTATAGAAATAAGTGAGAATTATACAACTTCTCAATTTCCTCATACCCACCTACAGTAGACAGAACAAGACTATCACTATTACCTTCCATACAGTAAGTTGGTCACCTTATATTAAAACAAATAAAGAAAATGCAACAAAAAACTGGACACTCTGTTTTATGTATTTTAGAAAAAAAATCACACAAAATTTTAACCCATAAACCTTTTGGTTTGTAACTATTGCCTAGTTGAAGTTCTCCAGACTTCTCTTCTCATGGATTATACATGATGCGGTGTTGAACAGTTCTTGTTCATGCCAGAAAATATGATGAAATGCCCACCAGGGTGCCTCTGCATGTAAGAAAACATGATGAAGTGCACTCCAGGGTGCCTTTCCAGTGAGGAGTATGTGATGCAGTGCCCTGTAGGGTTTCCCTACATGCAAGGAAATAAGATGTAATGCCACAGACGTGGGTACTTCTACATGTGAACACTTGCCCTCTAAGGGGCCTCTATAGGGACATTCAGAAATTAATGCCCTTCAGGTGCCACTGTTTTTTTCTCCCAAAGTTTCCTGTGTGTTAAAAAAAAAATCAGTGGAAACCTTACTCCTTAAATAGCTTTTTCAGTAACTTCCTAAATGAGGAGTAGCGTTCGAGCAATCACCGTCCAGACATATGCTGTCAAGAGCCCTCATTAAAACCTCTTAACTTACTCACTTACTCATCTTTTATACCGCATTGGCCTGTATTCAAGGAAACCCACCAAGCACGGGAAGAACATGCAAACTCCACGCACACAGAGACGGGAATCAAGCCTGTCTGGGATTCGAACCCGGACCCTGGAGGTGCAAGGTGACAGTGCTAACCATTACACACTTGTGTAAGTGTGTGTTTGAGCCACCTGCTAAAAGGGCTTCATCACCATTTCTTCATTATTTCCCTAATGATGTGGAGCTACAACAAGAACAACTACATCCATTAGTAACAACTGCAATTTTTAACCATAGTTTTGAAACCAGGTTGTTCATAATTCATTGCTTCTTGTTTTTACAGTTAATTAATTCTCACCCAATTTAAATTCCAAGTTCATAGCTCACACTGTGTGCTTTCTTAGTCAGTCTGGTGGATGAGGATTACAGATTTACCAAACTAAACTTCAGTGCATTAGTTCAAATGGCTCAGCAAATACATCAAGCTGTTGAATGCCTATGCAGAACTTATCTGGAAAAAAAAAGTATGACAGGAATAATGTAATCTCTAGCCACGTTTGCATACACAATGTTCCTTTGGTCTGTTTGCATGGACACTAATCAGATAAGATGTGTGTCGGTCTGCCTTTCGTGAAGTGTTTCATCTCTTAGAAACATAAGAATAGAGGAAGCATTTTGTTAAAATTTTGCAAAAAACTTGTACAGAATAAGCAATGATATGGTAAAGCTCCCTATACAGTAGGAAGAAGTTTATTTCAAATTTATGAAAGGAGACTCCAGTGTCAGTGCTTTGTAACATTAAATTGAATAAATTCTTCATGACAGAAAATATCTAAAAGGACAAACTGCATATATTTTTCAATAACTTTAGGAAAAAGGTTGGTAAGGGAGCAAATACTGTACACTACCAGTCAAAAAATCTGTACACAGTTTCTAATCCCATAGTCTTTCCTGTACAATGCTGAAGTTAATTGGTTAATCGCTGACTGGTGATTTCTGAGGCTAGAAATCTCTAAATGATCTTTTTCTTTGCAGCAGAGGTAGGTCTCGGTTTTGCTTTTCTTGGAAGGTCTTCATGAGAGACAGTTTCATCATGGTGTTCGATGGGCTTTGCAAATGCAATCGACAAAACAGCTGACCTTCATGTCCTAAAATAACAAATGATTGTTGATGTTGTTACTTTATTACCTAATTCCATATGTGTTATTTTGATTTTGAAATCTCCTGTAGTGTTCTAGAACATAGACTGGTACTGTATAATTATAAAAGTAATAACAAAAACTCCCAGATTGACCATAAAATGTTCCTGTGGTATAAAAGCAGTAAATAATTTCATCACATTATGTGTTATAGAAAAATCACACAACTTAAGACTGATAACAGTAACTTTCCAATGCACCGGGCTCCAGGAAACCACCCTGTAATGGATTATCTCCAATCTTCATCTCCTATTATTGATTATATATTTTATATAGAATAAAGAAAAGCATGTACTGTATGGGTAAGAAAAGTTAGTAATCAATAGTAATATGCAGTATACATAGTGTTAAATAGCAGATTTAAAAAAGGGGCTGAAAACCAAATGATCCTAAATTACATCCCTGATGCACCCCATGTTAATCACCCGCTGAGCCTATGTGAAAAATACACACACAGGTAAATGCACACAAATTTTCACTTAGTGAAGCAGATTCATTTAACAGGAATGCTACAAGCATCTCTCATCGTTCTGTATTCATTATGGATTGAAGTATAAGAGCAAACTCAAGCCCTCTCACACAGAAGTGCAGAGGTGGCTGGATCACAAGCCCTCAGCTACGGGGTACTTTTTCAAAGCAATCCGTATTCTTGTAATGAAAGGAATCCCTGTTGTGCTTCTGCATAATGTCTTATGGTCAAAGTTGTCAATTATGTTAAGAGTTTGAAAAGCATTGCTCTTTTTTTTTTGTATGTATATATCATTCTTTTAGTGTGATTGACAAACTGTTGTGAAAATTGGTCCAAACATTATCCTAGTTTTGTGTTTTGTATGTTGAAGTGGCATAAGTGTTAAGTATGGTGTGTAAAGTAACTTGTATTGTAGATTGTTTTAATCTCATGCCAAAGTAATAATCTTCCAATCCAAACTCCAGTCTATAGGACCACCCATGAACTCAAAATTGAAAAAAAGCAATACTTTTTATTAATATATATATATATATAATATTAATAATTTAAAATACCAGTGGTTTATATCTCCTGATAAAATTGTGTTATATACTGTATTTTGTATCAGTATCAGTTTTTTTACCGTTTAACATTAGAGAATCAATTTGAAAAATGGATCCATCGATTCTATCAACTGAACTGACCTACGGAAGATCGATTACATTACAGAAACGATTAAGACGTACAGCTTGTCTAGTGTCTGTTATTCTTAAGGGTGTTAGCACAATGTGCTTGTTAATGCTCATGTTGCTTGCATCTTGTTAAGTTTTTGTGCTTTTTTCAGCGTATATTGAAGTTAAATTTGCAATTTTATCATCACTGCTAAAAAAATATTCAGAAAGCAATAAAAACTAAAACTTGAATTATACACTAAGCACTACACTGAGTTCCCTAAAAAAATACAGTATAACTGTTGTTTATTTTGCATTTACAGTACAAGGCACCAGATCAGGTATTATAAGCAGAAATAATCTAGAAATAGAAAAGACATGCATACAGTAGGTAATATGCAAACACTGTGTATACCATTTAATATAAAGTATTCGAGCGTCGTCAGATTTTGGTATCAGCTTGGGGGTCCAGGAACTGACAGATACGGAGGGCTGACTGTAATATGTTTGTTACATCCATAATCCATGTGTGGTGGTCTGGGTGGTCTGTTTTATATATATTATAAGTATATATAATCCATATATATACTGTAATATTGAAAATGTCTAAGGTTTTCCCAGGATGCCCCACATATTTTGCAATTAATTACTGTACTGTATCTCAGTACTGAGGCTACATTTTGCAAGCCCTAATTTATTACTTTTCAATTTATTATTTAAAAACACACATATTGCTGGGACTCTTGCCTACAGTAATAGTTCATTTTTAAACCAGAGCTCTCAGTGCAATAAAAAAAAAGCTGTCAAGTTTACATGAGTAAAATGCCAGAAATGGTGCAGTGCATCCATGACTTGCTAGAGTTCATAATAAAGAATTCCCTACACCCCTATTAGTGCATCTCATCATTCTCTCCAAAAGCATCTCATTAAATTTGGTAGAAGTTTCTCCACACTAGAAGAACATGACAAATATGTTCACTGGTTCTCACTTCCCTAATGTCAGACATGTCTTATATTCCTAGAGAAAGATGTCCCAGTTCAGTGGACATTATCCATCTCACAGTGATTATAAAACAAGTCATTACAATAGTCATAACAATACCGTTTAAATAATTAGCCAAATTATAGTTTAAAAAAAAAAAGCAAATAGATTTTATAAACACAATTTGCCGACACCCTTATCCAGAGCAACTTACATTTCCATCTCATTATACTGTACATCTGAGCAGTTGATGGTTAAGGGCCCAACAGTGGCAACTTGGTTGTGTTGGGGTTTGAACCTGGGACCTTCAGTAGTCCAACAGCTTAACCATAAAACTACCCCTGCCTGCCTTTTATAAAGCTGAAACTTATGAAAATAAGCAAGTAAATAGTTTTCTTCTATTTTCTACTTCTGATGTCTAGAGGAAAGAAACATTTTTATTAAACTAGATGAAGTGTTATTTATACCTCAGCATTATTTACATCCAGATTCTGATTGTCAGAAGGTGTTGATTAATTTTCAGTAACAGCAGCTCTGACAGGATTTCAAAAGAAAATTCTCAGGTTTTTTATAGAAAGCTTGTTGGGGCACTAGTGGCTCACAGTAGGCTTCTCAACTGCCATGCAACAGGCCTGGGTCCGAATCCCAGCCGATATCTGATGCAGATCAGATGTTCTGCTGTGGCAACCCTTTAAAGGGAGCAGATTCATTTATAGACACAACGTACAGTATATATGAAGCTTTTTCTAAAAAAGTAACAAGACAGGAACTTGTATAATAGCCAGGACTTATATTTAATTAAAAATGTTGTTATTTGTAAAATAAAATGCATAATAGCAAAATATAATGAAGTTTTCTGTAAGGAGATGTTTAAAATTTATGAAAGCAGTTCTTTGTCAAAGTCAATCAGCAATTAACATCAAAAGAATATCTAGGACATCGGAATTTACTCTTTTCATTTTTTTTTTTGTTTTAATTAAAAACTCTTTATTAGAAACAAATTCAGAAGCAGATCATTATTTAATTTAATATGAAGAAATGATGGAGACTCAAGACTTTTGCACAGACTCAGACCTCAGCTTCTTACTAGAAGATAGTTTCTTAAAATGTTTCTGATGGGATGGGAGGGTTTTGCCATAATCTATAATGCTCGCTTTACAGTCTTGGAGTCAATGGCAGACTTTCTCATTTCTCAGGTTATAGAATCACTCTCTCAGCAGTTTATCACTGCAATAACATAAGTAATAACAAGAAGTACAGTAACTTGTTTCCTGGTTGCCATAATTATATAATAAAAAGGTTTCATTGTGTTGTGTATATTTATTTATTTATAAATTGGACGAATTACTGTCTTACTTTTTGAACTTCGTATCTAATATAGCATATTACTTATTTTTTTATAATAGTGAACTCTGATACAAGTTTTATTCCTCGGATAAGAATTATATTGTTATGTTATTATTATTTTATTTTTTTTAATTACTTAAATAAATTTCTGGATTGGAAAGCTTTTTTTCCCCTAACATGCCGAGACTGTTAAACAGTTGTTCATGGGTTACTTTTTTGCTGTGACTGAGATAAAAAGCAGTCTCCACTGCTTTGCTCAAATGACTCCATTATTAGCCCTATATATTGTGGACTAGATGTGTTCAAACAGCCGAGCAACGACTGAATACACCAGTAACAGAGCTAAAAAGAAAACACCCTGCAATCCTTCCCCGATCTTAAATGGTCCTTCTCTTTTCTCTCATATCTGTCTTTCCTCTCTATTTGTTCCCCAATTTTCTTTTTTCAGATGGCACAATAGACTGGAAAAGTGGAGTAATTTAGACCCATAAAATGTGAGCGTCTGTGAGATATGTGGATAAAAAAAGTACACCAGAAAAAAATAAGATTAATGTCCCTATTCTATTGTTATTATATCTTATATTAGTCTGAGTTTTTACTCCAGTGCTGAAATTGACATCGATTTTTTTCGGACCAACCTCCATATCCACTCGGGGTGTGATTCATTCCAAAGAGCAAACCCACATATCAAATATTTTGAAGTTGCCTGAAGTTTGAATTAAGCTTCATACTGTTTGTCTGAGCTCAGTTTATAAGTGAAGTGGGACCACACGATGGCTTCATCAATCTGAATAAGTGTGCTGTTGAAGCAGATGCGCAGAGAAACAAAAGTAAGCGTTTTGAATGGTAATACCCATCCATCACTCATCAGCAGCAAACCTCTACGTATACACTTATTTATTTATTTATTTATTTATTTGCTGACATTTATCCACAAATATGACATTAATGTAGTTGAAGTTCGGAATTCTGCTCTTTTTGATACAAGAAACCTAGCCAGCTTATTGTAATGAGAACTTTGTAGTTAATTAAGTTAATATGAACATTTATGACATCAAAATGAGATATCTCCATCATGCTGTTTCTTCAAATAAATCAAGAGGTATAAAAAGATTTCAAAAAGTATTTTGTGCATTGTTTCTTTGAGTCACAAGGGTGTCAGAAAGCACTAATGCCAACATTTCTGTCAAAATTGTTTGGTTTGGACCAGTGTAAATCCTGATTTATTTTACAAACTGTTGTAACTTCATCTCCCTCAGTTTTCTTGCAATTGATGACCCACCCTGCAGTTTCATTGGTTGAATTTGAATTAATGAGAAACATTAAAATTATTTTTTTTAAATGCATTATCATTTTGCAAATTACAGCATCACCCTCCTCCTTCTCCAACCTCTTTCCACAGCCTCCTTGTACTCAAGTCTCAGATTCACTTCGGTTTTTGATAACAGGGCCCCACCATGGTACAGTACAGTGACGTGCTACTGTATATAACATCTGATTGGATATCAACCCACTGCATAGTATATGCCTGTGCTCCCTTAAGGTTAAAACAAATTTAGAAATCCTAATCGGAGAACAGGTTGTACCAGACAGAACCACGCGTCACAAACAAAAAATCTTCACAAAGTGATCACGCATCTCCAGAATGCTGTAGCATTATCTCGATTGTAAATATTACTAAATAAATAATGAATCAAAACCAGTGCTAGTGATGGTTTAAACCCTTAACCATAAATAAAGAATACATATAGATTGTTTTCTATATTCTTAAAGAGAATATATACAGTATACTGTATATATACACAATTGTATGCCTGTGGACAATAATTTGCCGAATTTGTAATTAAATTTAATGATGAAGTTACACATGTCTTCTCCATGCCTATTTCAGTTTCTTGTGGGTTCTTCAGTTTTCTCCCACTAGTTAAAATTATCCAAGATCTGAATTGTCTGTAGGTGTAAACACTCAAGGGCATATTTTATGTATTTGTATTTTACTTAAGTAGTTGAATCCTTTTTTTAAGGATAGTTTTTACTTCTACTCAACTGCATTGAACAACAAATATCTGTACTCCTACTTAGCTACATTTGTGCATGCAGCTACGTTACCTAATAATAGTTTAGTAGTGTAGGATTGGAAGCAGGAATTCATGACACATTCATGCACAATTTTTGCACTATATACTTATACTTTCATTATGGACCACTGCACAAATCACTTTAATAATAAGACACTTTAAGAAGACAGTCACTTTATGCATATTTGCACACCTCAGCCATTTTTTACATTACTTATGGACAAATTTCTATTTTCTTCTTTCATATTTCTATATTATATATATATATATATATATATATATATATATATATATATATATATATATATATATATTTTTTTTTTTTCTTATTTGTACAGTATATTTTTATTCATATTTTATCCTAGGTAGCACAGTATATTTTTACTTTTACTAGTTAATTTCATTTTCCTGCAATATTTCTTTTACTGCAATATGTCTTTATTTTTACTTGTACAGTATACTTTACCAGTTAACTTTATTTTCTACCGTATTACCTTTTATTTATATTTATATTTATTCTTATGTTTAAGTTTTTATTTTAAGGTCACTGGTAGTCGAAAAAGCATTTCACTGCATATCGTACTGTGAATGACTGTGTACGTGACAAATAAAATTAGAATTTGAATTTGATTTGAATTCACCTACTGACTATTATGTGTAATTGCACGACTTGCCTTTCCTTCAAAAGAGTTATTGTGTTGGAAAAAGGCTTTTATCTACTATGAACAAATACAAGCCCTATACTTTTGATAATTAAGTAAATTCAAAGGTGAGTACTTTTTACTTGAGTACTGTTTGCCCTAGGGCATCTCTATTTTATCTCAGGTGCAGGATTTCTGTACTTTGCCCACCCCTGGGTATGAGTGGGTAATCACATGTTGTCCTGCAATGTCCTCAAGTTCCATTTCTCCAGATCCAGATCTAGCACCTATCATATTGTGAAACCGCATACCAGTTAGACCCTTACCTTATGTTCCTCTTCAGTGTCTATAACAAAAGAAAGAAAAAAAAAACAGTACACCTTGTCTCTCTATCTCACCAATCTGAATACTCATTAGCTTCCATCCACACCAGCACTTCTTCCACCCAGTGGGCTTTGTGTTTGTTTGATCACGGTGATATGTTCTCTCCTCCAGAGCTCCAAGTCACTTGTCATCATGTCAGCGCACACAGGAAGCATCCGCTCACACACCTCCGATATAATAAGAACCAACAGTCGTCTGTAAACAAACCTTTGGCAGTCTTTGACTCCACAGCTGCATACTCCAGAGAGCCACCGAGTCAGAGAATCACAAAGTATGCCTGGAGAGCATTGTCGTGGTCTCTAGCTCATACACTCCTCTTTACTTTTTGGCACACCGCGGCTCTTGCGATTGAGCTCGCTTAAACTTTTCACTTTGGGATTTTCCCTCGTCTAATTCGAATATAGTGAAAGCCTCAAACTTTAAGACAATTTTCAAAGCTGGAACATGCATACACTGTCTCATTTCCTGACACACACTCCCAGTGTTTCTATATTAAAAAAAAAATCTGGCTTCAAATAATACAGCATTCAAACTGACGTTATAGTATAGTGGAGTGGATAGGAGAAAGGAAATCTTTTGCAAATCATAAAGCAAGTGACACTGCTAAAGTTTGTGTTACTGCTATTTCATTTTTTATAGAATGCTCCTGGCGAAAATAACCCTGAGCTGAGGTGAAAGTTGAATCGAGGGAGGGTGTCTTGGAGTATGAGGTTACATTATGGAGAAAATCTGATTTGTTCACTTAATCTCTAATCTCTAATCTCAGTTATGGCTAATCCAAAAAAAAAAAAAATACAAACAGCATAGAATGTTATTTCCCTTCATGTTTTCGGGGAGTTCATGCAGGCTGGAGATTAAATTTTTCATTTCAATTTTAGTTGTATAGCGCTTTTAACAATTGTCAGCTCACAAAGCAGCTCACAATCAAAAGAATTATTTAAGTTTGTATGGAATGAATCTATATGAATCAAAATAGTCAGATAGTCCCTGACGAGCAAGCCGAGGGCGACAGTGGCGAGGAAAAACTCCCTGAGATGGCAAGAGGAAGAAACCTTGAGAGAAATTCCCTTTGTTGTTCTTAGTTGAAGAACCTCGCAGAATCAACAGATCAGATGTAATAGATGCGAGATGTAATAGAGTATATCTACACATCCACATATCTACCGGAGTAAACGAGTATCTACTTTTAAAATGACCGAAGAAGTTCTTTATTACATGTTTATACAACAGTCTGAATGTAAATCAATGTACATAGATGCATATTATCTAAACTAACATTAAGATGTTTTATGAGGCACTGGTGGCTCAGTGGTGGGTGTTTCGCCTGCCATGTGGAAGGCCTGCGTTCCAATTCCCAGCCAGTGCCCAAACCCCCCAGCCACTGGATGCAGTGCTGGTCCCAAGCCTGGATAAAATGGAAGGGGTTGCATCAGGAAGGGCATCCGGCGTAAAACCTGTGCCAAGCTTGTGTGTGCGGACCCGATGGTCCCCTGTGGTGACCCCTTGCTGGGAGCAGCGGAAAGACCAACAACTCTTTAGGGATTCCATATAGAGTATATTTACTATAAATAGCTTATATCTTGAGGAAGTTCATACTGTATGTAATAATAGCATGCACTGGACAAGTGCTGGTTTATTTTATGCTGGATAACAAAAGTAAAAATCATATTACTAAATTAAATCTTACTTGTATTTATGTAGATGTGCAACAATATACAGTATATGCAATACATTAGACTTAATGGTTAGTGGTAAGTGGTTTAGTGGCTTAGTGGTTAGGCCTGTCGCCTTACACCGACAGGGTCTGTGTGCATGGAGTTCCTGGAGGGTTTCCTTCCACAATCCATCCATCAAGCATCCACCAAGACATGCAGATTAGGCTAATTGATGTTCCCAAATTGCCCATTGTGTGAATGTTGACCTGAGGTCCTACCATGGTTGTAAAAATGGGAATAAATACACTGGTCACCATTGGCCTCCACAGGCCCTAGTTGGACCATAGATTTCTGGATGGATGGATGGATTTACATTTTGTTTTAATATGTGCCATTTACTCTTTAAGATACAGTATCATCGTATTATCTTTTATATTTTTTTCTATTTTTCACTTAGCATTGGCAGTGTAGCTTGAAATTGTCACGTTAGAGATAATCGCCCTTGGGAGATCTGTTCTATTACAATAAAGCTAACAATCCTGTCAGCTCTTTAAATGTTACTGCCATCCCCCTGTTAAGAAGAACCTTCATCCCAATGTGCTAGCAGGTAATTAATTCTTTACTGAGAATGCAAGCGAGCTCAGATAAAGAGACACAAGAAGGAAAAGTGAACAAGGAAACAATGTAAGGACAGGAGAGAGGAAATGAAACAGGATTTGCAGATCACAGTGGAGTGACGTCTTAGTTTAAAAGGCACTACTTCATCCTTCAGCTGTGTTTTCTTATCGGAGAACTCTTTTCCAGTGGGCATGCAGACTAGACCACAGGCCGCCTGTAGAAGGTGTTTATATGCCAAGACTCCGAACACTGAAGAGGGCTTTAAGTCATCCTCACAAAAATAAAATATTACTAATAATCCCATAGAGATACCCAAAAGACGACTTGAGACGTGAGTCCTGATAACATCTGGGTTGTAAAGATTTTTTAACGGTTTTAAGGGCTCCTAAAGACATCCCCAATAAGTCTCCAGTTTGTATGGTCCTGGAGATATTCTGCAGCCCCACCGTGCCTACTGGGTTTATTATTCAAAAAGGAGTTGAGAAAAACCCTTGGATTAAAAAAAAGAAAAAAAGACAACACAGTTCTTAATGTTTTATTAAAGGAGAAATGGAATTTGTCCTTCTGTTTTCTAAGAAAAATAAGTGGCATGCGAGGCAAACCAGTACTTGATGAAATTTTTTTGTGAATGAAGGAATAAAACTGATTGACATTTATAGAAGATGTCAAACTCAGTAGGGTGATGAGACTCTTAGCAGCAGTAAAAAAATTAAATGGTACAAATCTTTTAAAGAACGCCAACGAGGTGGCTCGGCGCCCACTGTTTTCATTTCTGTGAACATTCAGCAAGTAGAGGAAGTATCGCCAGATAACTCGCTGGCAACTTGAGGAAGAGACACATTTGTCTGTGGGAACTGTACACATACTTAATCACAAACACCATACAGATTACTGGAACATGGCTGGGAGTTATGGACAAGTCCCCTGTACAGTCCTGACCTCGCTTCAGGACAATTCCACAGGACTGGGCTATTTAAGGAGTTCCTGGGAGGCCAGGGTTTCAGACATGAAGCGGGCAGTCCAGTTATGGCTCCAGCATACTGATTAAATAAAATAAATGAGATAAGTGCAATAGTGTAGCACAAGGTTATATTTTATATAAACAAGTTTTTACTCTCATAACTCCTTCTGTTATTCTGCACAATTAAAAATCTCAACTTTGACTTGAACGTCCCTGGTAGAATTCCTAAATGCTAAAAAAGTTATGTATTTCTTACCAGGCATTTCCAAATCCAGACCCAAGATATACACAAGAAAAAAAAAATCTTAATGATATGTATGCACTAGATGCTTGAATCAGATCTTTACATTAGATAACAGCATCTGGCAAATGTAAAGGCAAACCATAAATATGTGCAGTCTTTTATTTCTGTTTGGTCCCCAGTGAGATTTGTTTGAAGGTTTTATTTCACAAATCATCCAATTCTGTGGATGCTTTACAATGCCCTTAAACATGACCTGGGAACAGAGTGGGATGTACAATAGTCGGTTCATGGCATGTGGATTGACTTGTATCCTGAGGGTACAGAGAGAGAGAAACGGGGGGGGGGGGGGGGCGCGAAATGTGAGAGCTTCTGCACTGAGCTATAAACTTCGCAGGACGTTAATAAAATATGGTAAGCTATACAATAGTTCATAACGGACAGCGATGAAGAGTGATGCGTGTCACTATGCGGTTCCTATTACTTAAAGCTTGTAATAGTAATAAAGTGGTAGGGAAAAAAAAAATTATGAATTGACATACTACAACAGTCAAATCTCAAGGACAGAAGTTAGTGATGCTAAACAGATTAAACGATCCCTTTATAAGCAATCCATCAAAGCAGTAAAATAAGGAACACATAATGAGGACATTTCGTGAGACAAATTTTATCGCTGTCCATAAACCCTCACTATGTAGTTCACACAGTCCTGCCTTTTTTTTTTTTCGTTTTTTTTTTCCCCCAAGTTGACATTTCCAGCTGGAGAATAAGTTGTCATGCGGCGCTCCAGACAGAAAGAGGGTTTGATATCAAGGGATCTTGTGTCTTCAATGCCTCCCTGTGGAATTTGTTGAATTAATTAGAATCTCAGAAGCCTGCGCCGCTTCTGAGAGGAAATTTTAGATCAAGCTTCCCTTTTCTCAGTTTCTATTCTTCTGGGCTGGCTGATTCATGCTTCATTTGAAATTAAAATGCACACATGGATCACTCGAGACTCGAGGCAGTTGGTTGGGGATCTTTTCGCTTTTGGCAGATTGTACACAGTTCTGGAGTAGCCCACGATGAAAGCCTGGATGTGTGGGGATGCATTCGTTTCAGAACAATGAAGTCAAGTCATTGGAAATTTTCAGGAAAAAGAATTGATTTGGATCGCATGGCTGGTCGCCCCAATCGTTTTTTCCCCTCGCTGACCTCGCTGTGAACTGTGGCCGAGGTATGAGTGAGAGATCTGTCACTAACGTGCTTGTTACCTTCTTGGTTTGTAATGAAAGAAGGAGATTGGATCAGGGTCGTCCGGTTTGAGGAGGTACTTAAGGGCCGTTATGCTCCTCTATCATGCGTTATGGAAGTCCAGCAAGGTGTTATGATGGGGGGGGGGAGGGGGGGTGTAGAACATGCACTAATCAACATGGTCATGCAACCATGTAGGTCACTGAATGTTAGATGAACATGAAAAGAACTTTGCTAAATATCCCTGTGGGAAACGTATTGTATCGGAGATTTGGTGTCAGTTAAGTAAATACCTTTTGAAAGATGGTGTTTCTTATATTATCAGTAGCATTCTGAGACTTATAGAGTAGTTTATATACCATACCAAGAGGCACTTACAATGTTCTTTGGGTGCACTCATATTTGTACATGTATTGATACCAAGGGAAAAAGTTTTTGAGTATCCAATGTACATTCCAATGAAACACCACATCCATCATGTATACCTTAGGTATAGCATATATAATGCTGTATAATCCACTCTCAACCACTTTTCTCATTTCCTCTCCAACTTATTGACCTCCAAATTCCCACCCCCGTGCCACATGGTTCATTAGTTACTACACGGTGTCTCAAAAATCTCTATACACAAAAGATATTATCCCTTTCTTTTTCACTTACATGTTAACACAACATCCACTTTATGATTTCCATTTCTTTGTAAACACACACACACACGAGTCATCTCTCTCTAAACTCGTGTTATCCAAGTAATTGATTAATTATGTTAATTTCTCCTATGCACACAGTCTCCTGGGACACCCTGTAGCTTAATTAGTATACATTGTGTAACACGGAATATTATAACTCCTAATCACAAGCAATCAGTTTAAGATGTTTTCCGTAAACCATTTTTGTGTTTTGAGAGGGACGGGCTAATCAAGGGAAGGTCTGTACAATCAAGTGTGTTTAAAAAGACGTGTGTTGATTTTGACACTCTGGATCTAGTGCTTTAGGCTATACAAGAGCTCTCAGAAGGATTGGGCCTTAGGTGCAATTTCTAAGTTTAAGATTGTTCATTTGATTGATTTGAATGCTGAAACTGCCCAGTGAAATTATGCTTTTTGGTAAAGCTTACTGTCTAACTATAATTACAAAAATGGTTGTCATATGTACAAAGTATCTACCATGTGGAGTGCGAAGTGACAGTAAGGATAATTAATGAACGAGTTGACATACTGTATGAGGGGCGTTCAAGTCTAACCGGGATTTGTAAAAAAATTTCTCATAAATGATGGCATAAAACCGATTGACATTTACAGATGATTGTTATTTATATCCATGAATGACGATCCCGGCCGAGGTGGCTCAGAGCCCACTGCAGTCATTAAAGTGAACATTCAGCAAGTAAAACGCCTGATACTTGAAATGCAAAGTATAACTTGTCAGAAATTGCAGAAGCGTCACATCTTTCTATGGGAACTGTACACTCAATTATTCATATATATTAATAATAATAATAATAATAATAATAATAATAATAAAGAATGAAGAAAGCTGGAATGAATGCTGGATCTAAGTCAGGGTCAGAATCCTCAACCTCTGACTGCTCTCTTAATTGTATATCATAGCCAAGATTAGGACGAGATGGATACAGTGCTTTGATTTAGACAGAGATACTGTCCCTGCTTGTTTTTTCAAAACCTCGATTTTGGTTTGGAGGGATTGTATTAGAAGAGCATGCCACTGCCTAAATACTTGAACTGCAGCTTCAAGGTCTTTACGATGCACACACCTTTCCAAAGCTGAAAAACATTGCTCTTTAGTCCATCTATCCTCATCTTTAACCCCAAGAAATTTGCATAGCTTTTTCTTGCTACACAATTTATCCAACATCTGCCCCAATTCCTTCTCTAAACAGGAATCATCAGCATAGGGCAGGGATTCACAAACTAGTGATCCGTCACACTTAGGATCCTGAAAACACGTTGCCATATTGTCGAACAATATCAAGGCTAACGTATTCAGTACTGAGAAAACTAAAACATAATAATGGCAAAACACCCATTTTATACTAAGATATAAACATCAACCCAAGGCCATGAAATAATAAAACAATGGTAGATAATACAATCAAGGTTAAAAACACCATGTAAGAACTAAGTAAACAAGGACGCTTACAAAGATCATGCTGACATAAATCCATTATTAATGATTATGCCATATTCGTATCAAATATTAGGGAAAATTTGAAATAAATCTCTCAACAGTTAAAGAAGAATCATTATTGAGACAAAAAAAGTAAAGAAGAAAATACAGAATAAATACAAATACATTTACAGTTTGATCTTGACATGTTTTTGATCTTTGTCGCTTGCTGTCAATAGAGGCTTAGGAGAGATCAACCCCCTAACAGATAATGCATGTCAGGTGCTTGAGAAGTTCACATCTGCCCGCACACTGCCACGGCAGCTCATGAGATCCTGTTCCTCGATTCTTAACGGCCACATCTGTCTTAAAGGGAGCTTTAACTTATTACCCTTATGTACCTGCAGCGTACCGGATGGATGTTGAGCTGACCAAACCTCTGCTCATACTGTACATGTCTGGAACTTATCTTTAATTCCTTTATCCTTTCGTTGACATTTGTTCACCTATGTAATTATGTATTACTGTATGAATTACTTGGGTAAATATAAGTGATTTAATTAAGATCCACCATATCTGGTAAACAGTAAAATTTCTCCATCATATTATTATGAGCAAAAAAAAAAAAAAACACTGTATTGACCAGTTCCTGAGTGAAAACGATTCCTTATTCTTCCAAAGCCACTCTTTCATACTTTGAGTCCTGGACTATACCCACGCCATCATTAAAGAAAAACTTCATAGATGTGATAACCTGGTCATTCAGGTCATCAGCTGACTTCATTTTATTGCCACGTGACGTTGCTGAGTCTAGACCTGAGCAACTGAAGCAACCCCAGATCATACCACCACCTCCAGAGGCTTGTACAGTAGACACTATGTATAATGGTTGCATCACTTAATGTGCTTCCTTTCTTGACAAAGACGAACCATCACTCTGGAGTAAGATCAATCTGGACACATCAGATCACAAGACCTTTTCCATTGCTCTTCCTATCATTATGCTCTCTGGCAAGCTGAACCTTTTTTTTTCCTGGCAAGTCTCACTAATTAGTGCTTTTCTTGTTGATTCATGCAGCTTCAACAAAGGTTTAGGTCATCCCCAGGATATTATTCCATAATATTCCCATCCTAGTACTATCCTTCTAGGTTGTGATAATTTTTCTTTTTCTTATATATATTTATAATTTGTCTTATATATATTTTAAATATATAAAAATATAATTGTTATTTCTTATAATAATGTTTTCAGAATTTCCTTCCTTATTTTGCATGGTCAACCCCTTAAACCATCGATGTGGGAAGAATACACCTGCTAGAAGAAGTTGTTGATCCAGATTACAAAGATGCTGTGGAAAGAAGAAACCCCATACTACAGTACATCAAACTTGGTCTTATGAAGTTCAAAGCAGAGCTTTTGACGTCAAGACTCCAGCAGTGAAATTTTTTAGATGAAAGTGTGCATGCAGCAGATCAGAGAAAGTGCCATAAGTATTTTCCAAGCTTCTTCAGCCGTCAGAAGCACCGTTTGCTTCTGCAATGATGTGACTGGTCTGTTTAAAGCAATTGGAATTTCCTGTAACCCCAGTGAGTGGCGTCTCTTCATTAACAGTTCGTGTAGAAGCCTCAAAGCTGTGCTGCTTCATAATGGAAACATGTATCCATCTCTTCCACTGGCTCACTCTGTGCAACTTAAAGATGAATACAGCAGTGTACAAAATCTTGTTAGATGCTTTGAAGTACAGGGAATACCGCTGGGAGGTGATCAGAGACTTTGAAATCGTGGCATTTCTAATGTGTCTCCAAAGCAGCTTTACCCAGTATCCATGTTATATTTGTCTATGGGACAGTGGCAGACTACCACAGGAGAGACTGGCCGGAACGAACTGCAAACTGGGCAGAAACAACGTCAAATGGGAGTCACTGGTTTTGTTTTTACCATTGCGCATAAAATTGGGCTTGATGAAACAGTTCATCAACTCGATAAAGAATCTGCTGTACCTTTAGGAATACTTCCCCAAACTTTCAGAGGCCAAAGTGAAAGCAGGGAACTTCGTAGGCTCACCAATAAAGAAGATAGTGAAGTGCAAGAAATATCCTAAGAAGCATACCCTAAAGCAATAAAAACTACTCACTTTTAAACTATTTTGTGCAATTTAAAAAAAAATATGTTTTTGTGTTATAATTGTGAACTTGTTATGAGCCAGAAAGTTCACAGTTTTCATATAAATACTTTGTGAATTTCAGAAATATCATTTTAACAAAGTTTAATAGGAATTGGACCCATTTTACAACCTTTCCATGTGTTAGCTAATATGAAATAACAATTACTGTTCCGTGTTACATTGTGTAATGTGTTTAAGGCTTCTTAACCTCCAGTAGTTCCAACAATTTCATATCCCCATAAGTTGTTTTCTTTGCTTGATGCAGGCCGATAATTCGACCTCGACCAGATAGTGTAGTTAACTGTTTTTTTTAAACTAATCTTATCTCACAAACAACCAGGTTTTCCAGGTTATGTGTAATTGTCGCTTGTTTTTTTTGTTTGTTTTTGTTTTTTTACATCTTGTTGGCTTTATGATAAATAACCTCAGTTCATTTAATTCGATCTACATGCACACAAAAAAACAATAGCTAAATTGATTATATGAAATTTGCTTAATCAAACCCAAATAGCATCCTTTCACTAAGTTTAATTTGCCTACCACATTATCCTAATCGTTTTTATTTGTGATACGAGCTTGAATTGACCCGAACGTACCCCCTATTCTCTACCCCAAGTCAGCTTTCTGCTACATTTCCAACCCCTCATGTATAATCAGTGATGCATTTTGCTGAGTGTTAGTGAAGAGCTGTATGGTAGTGGCCCAGCTGTAAGCAACCACACAGCATTCGGAATCGTGTCCAAACATAATCAGTCGTATCTAATGCTTTGTGTAATTTTTGAAACAGCCAGATTGTAAATTCTGTTTCAAGGCATGCCAGAAACGATGTAATAAAGGATCACTTTGGTGGCTATGTTATGGCTGTAGAGTCACAATTTTATACAATACGAACCATTTACAATTAGGTTTAGCAGAAGAAGGAAAGGAGCCTGAACAGTTAAGATACAAACATGGGTAGCGGTGGGATTTAAATACGAGAGATGTGCTTGGATACCATTATGGTAAAAAAAAAATTCTCAGTATGCTGGAGCCAGGATCAGACTGACTGCTTTAAGTCTAAAACACTGGCCTCCAAGGAACTCCTAAAACTGCTTGGTTAGGACTGTACAAAAGATGTTGCAATATCTCCTAGTTGAGTTGCTGTAATGTGCAAGTGGTGCTGGTGAATGATTGTGTGTACAGTTCACACAGCCAGATGTGTCTCTTGACGACAAGTTATCTATTTTTTTTTTTTTTTTTTAAGGATCGGGCGTTCTACTTGTTAAATGTTTATGAAAATGATTGCAGTATACTCGTAGCCACCTTATTCAGGATCGCCATTTGCGGACGCAAACGTTTGCATCGTTCAAACGTTTCATGCTTTCATTCATGAGACATTTCATCACAAGTCCCAGTTTGACTTGAACAGCCTCATACAGTATATAAATGTCTGGTCAGTAAGATAAAGCTAGAGCCATCACTCCCACAAAAGTCATGCAATGACTAGAACAAACCAAAACTTCAAAATCAGTTTATTATGGTATATGGATATACATTTCTTTCAATTAATTAAGAAGATATTTCTGAGTAATCCAGAGTGAACATAAGCGTTTATCTATATGAATAAAAGAAAGGTTTTGTATGTACTTTGGTCTCAACTCTTTTAGTGATATCATTACGTCTCCGACTTTGGATAATCCGAAACTAGTCTTTGACAACCCTGACATCAACCCAACCCTAACAAGCATAGATGATCAGGTGTCCACATACTTTTGGCTATTATACAGGGTTTATTCCCAAAGTCCCAAAACAAAGTCGCTGTACCTCTGATAAGTAAAAGCGACCAGCTGAATTCCCACCAGCATCTGTATTCCCACTAGCGGCGTACCCTGTTAGCACACAGGTCACTGAGGATGGTCGGACAAGGATGCTGAGGACGACGGAACGCAATGTCAAACATCTTCAATTATGCAGAGACACACTCTGGGATGAAACAGAGTTGTAGGGGGCACTGTGTAAATCCTAGCAGAGCTGACACACACACACACACACACACACACACACACACACACACATAGTGAGTGAAATTAACTGACTATGTGAGTTAGCAGATGTGTCTGGAATATAAGTGGTGATTGTAGGAAGTTCTCGAGATCTGTATAGAGGCTGACTTAACAGTAGAGAGCAAAAGTTTGTACACCCCCAATTGCTTTTGGAATCTTTTTGTCTTGTAAATCAAAAATCAAAGTCAAAGTCAAAATGTAATTTTTGCACTCCCACATCAATTATAGCTTATTATTAATTAGGCAGTTGGGTGATTGTAAGCTCACACAAAAACAAGGGGCAAACGGCACTTATCCCTCCCCACCAGCAGATCGAAAGTATTGGGTCAGCGGCTTCATGTGTGTGGGGCATAGGCCGATTGCCTGCATATAAATGTTTAATTTCTCAGCAAATGCTATTATCTAATAAATTTGCACTTTGTCAGCACAGTGGCTTAACAGTTAGTCTTAACAGTTAGAACTGTGACCGTGCACCTCCAGGATCCGGGTTTGATTCCCACAGTACCTCAGGTCTGTGTGCGTAGAGTTTGTATTTGTAGGTTTTCTCCAGGTCCTCAGGTTTCCCCCCATAGTCCGAAAACATGCTGATCCAGGATCTGTCGAGGGTGTATGCCGCCTTGTTCCCCAAGTCCCTCGTGACCCTGTATACAGGATAAAGTCGTATAGACGATGAGTGAGTGAGAATTTACACCTTGAAATGAATGAAATGTCTTAATGTCTTTATTTCATTTATTTACATTATGGCATTTGGCAGACGTTCTTATCCAGAGCGACTTACTTTTTCATCTTATTATACTGTAGATCTAAAAAGTTGAGGAATGCTGAGGGTTGCTCAAGGGACTAGCAGTGGCAATCTGGTGGTCCTGGGGTTTGAACCGTAGACCAATCCCTTAACATACCCCTATATCACAGCTATATCACTTTACTTTGTTAATGATTCATTTTTACCTATTTACGTATACTGTAATTATATTTAAAATTGTGAAACATCTGCAAAGAAAGTGTGCTACTTAGAGAGATCACTTTATTAATCCCAGATCAAGTTATTATTTTTTTATATTTAAATTATTATTTAATATAATTATTCTATTATTATATTATTTGTTTAAACAGATAGATTCCCAGAACTTTAAGAATAAACTAAAGAGAATATGAGTACCTTAAGGGTCCAGAGTCTGATTCCCACCGTCGGGTCTGTGTGTGAGGAGTTTGCATATTCTCCACGTGCTAAGAGGGTTTCCTCTGGGTTTATGAAATATGATGTGAAAAGTTGTTTTTTTTTAAGGTAAAATTTATATATATATATATATATATATATATATATATATATATATATATATATACAGTGGTGTGAAAAACTATTTGCCCCCTTCCTGATTTCTTATTCTTTTGCATGTTTGTCACACAAAATGTTTCTGATCATCAAACACATTTAACTTTTAGTCAAAGATAACATAATTGAACACAAAATGCAGTTTTTAAATGATGGTTTTTATTATTTAGGGAGAAAAAAAATCCAAACCTACATGGCCCTCTGTGAAAAAGTGATTGCCCCCCTTGTTAAAAAATAACTTAACTGTGGTTTATCACACCTGAGTTCAATTTCTGTAGTCACCCCCAGGCCTGATTACTGCCACACCTGTTTCAATCAAGAAATCACTTAAATAGGAGCTACCTGACACAGAGAAGTAGACCAAAAGCACCTTAAAAGCTAGACATCATGCCAAGATCCAAAGAAATTTAGGAACAAATGAGAACAAAAGTAATTGAGATCTATCAGTCTGGTAAAGGTTATAAAGCCATTTCTAAAGCTTTGGGACTCCAGCGAACCACAGTGAGAGCCATTATCCACAAATGGCAAAAACATTAAACAGTGGTGAACCTTCCCAGGAGTGGCCGGCCGACCAAAATTACCCCAAGAGCGCAGAGACAACTCATCCGAGAGGCCACAAAAGACCTCAGGACAACATCTAAAGAACTGCAGGCCTTACTTGCCTCAATTAAGGTCAGTGTTCACGACTCCACCATAAGAAAGAGACTGGGCAGGAACGGCCTGCATGGCAGATTTCCAAGGCGCAAACCACTTTTAAGCAAAAAGAACATTAAGGCTCAGCTCAATTTTGCTAAAAAACATCTCAATGATTGCCAAGACTGGGGAAAATACCTTGTGGACCGACGAGACAAAAGTTGAACTTTTTGGAAGGTGCGTGTCCCATTATATCTGGAGTAAAAGTAACACAGCATTTCAGAAAAAGAACATCATACCAACAGTAAAATATGGTGGTGGTAGTGTGATGGTCTGGGGTTGTTTTGCTGCTTCAGGACCTGGAAGGCTTGCTGTGATAGATGGAACCATGAATTCTACTGTCTACCAAAAAATCCTGAAGGAGAATGTCCGGCCATCTGTTCGTCAACTCAAGCTGAAGCGATCTTGGGTGCTGCAGCAGGACAATGACCCAAAACACACCAGCAAATCCACCTCTGAATGGCTGAAGAAAAACAAAATGAAGACTTTGGAGTGGCCTAGTCAAAGTCCTGACCTGAATCCTATTAAGATGTTGTGGCATGACCTTAAAAAGGTGGTTCATGCTAGAAAACCCTCAAATAAAGCTGAATTACAACAATTCTGCAAAGATGAGTGGGCCAAAATTCCTCCAGAGCGCTGTAAAAGACTTGTTGCAAGTTATCGCAAACGCTTGATTGCAGTTATTGCTGCTAAGGGTGGCCCAACCAGTTATTAGGTTCAGGGGGCAATTACTTTTTCACACAGGGCTTGTAGGTTTGGATTTTTTTTCTCCCTAAATAATAAAAACCATCATTTAAAAACTGCATTTTGTGTTTAATTATGTTATCTTTGACTAATAGTTAAATGTGTTTGATGATCAAAAACATTTTGTGTGACAAACATGCAAAAGAATAAGAAATCAGGAAGGGGGCAAATAGTTTTTCACACCACTGTATATATATGATGTTATGATCAGTTTTGTGCTGGATTTAAAATAAGCTACTAATGCGCTACTCGCTCAATGTAAACAAACACCTGCACCAATAGATATTAATTATAAAAGCTAAACTGAATATTTTTTACTGGGATTAGTTCATAATTCAGTGCTGAAGTAACGATCTGATCTATCCGATCTGTAACGATCCGATCTATTTTTCGATGTCTAATCTGTGATTCACTCTCGGATTACCGAACAGTGAGTGTATTTGGGCTGACGAGGAAAGAAGTACAACTTAGTGTAAACAAGGTGTAAAGCAACCTTTTCATAAACGCTCTTTCCTAGTGATTGTAATAAAAAAAAAATAAAGGAGGTTTATAATCTTCCTGTGTACTAGATACCTTTTGTACAATTTTCTGCTATTTAGCCACCAATCCAGTGGAATCCCATAAATATAATGTTGTAACAGCAAACAAATTACAGTTTAAAAATGAAGGGGTTCAACTTTGTTGCAGACAGACGTGTACATAAGCTTTAACCTAAAATAATAATATCACTGATTACATTAGAGCTGATCAGATTACTTTTAGCTTTAACCTTTTTATACTTTTCCTATCAATGATGCTTACACTAGTGTTATACTGTATATAGTATAATAGGAAAGTATAAGTATGTAACATAATCTAGGTATTAAACAACTTCTCTAGAGACGTGACCTCCTGCAACTAAGACGATATATTCCATATTAAAACACAATGCTATTTCTGTCTGTTTATTATCAGTATTATCAGAGCACATTTAAATAAAGCTGTGATTTACTGTATATTGCAGCTACAGAAACTGTCAGAGCTGCGGTTATAAAACATCAATCAACACCGTCTGACCAATCGGATGAGAGACTTTAGCGATGCTGTAATAAACACTTAATCCACGGGCTGGTTATCTGAACTATGTTAAGACGATCTTAAGAGGTGTACATGGGTTTCAAAAATGTGTAATTTAATGGAACAATTGAAGAAAAGGTTAGAATAATGAGACGACCAATAGGGCTGAAATGAAACGGCTACACACACACACACACACACACACACACACACCATTGACCTTCATTCCTCCTGGAAAGAAGCGGGCAGCCATTTATCTTTTATTCATTCTGCTATTTTTGTGCTAGGCAGCTTTTTCGTCACTCTGGCTTGTCAAAGTAGGGGCACTGCATGATGAGTGGCTTTCTCTCGCTTATTACTATGTTCCCCCTTTTATTTAAATTGCACACACACACACACACACACACACACACATTAAAATCCTTGTAAGGACCTCCCACTGACATTTGAATGCAATTAAAGGAAATAAAATCTAGTTTTGTTTGTACTGTAGGTGGTGCAGTGGTATAGTGGGTAGCGCTACCGCCTCACACCTCCAGGGTCGATGGTTCGATTTCCACCAGTGTGTGTGGAGTTTGCATGTTCTTCCCATGCTTGGTGGGATTCCTGCGGGTACTCTGGTTTCCTTACTCAGTCTAAAGACATGCAGATTAGACTAATCAATGGTTCCAGGTTCCTGTAGTGTGTGAGTGAGTGTATGCTTGTATGATATTCCTTCAGCCACCCATGTACAGAATAAGTGGTATAGAATGAGTGTGAGAGAGTTTTATTTATAGATATTCAGTCCCCACCTACTGTAGATATAAGCAACCCCCTGTCCTTCACCACCATCACCATCATTACACACCAAGTCAAGACGAGCTCGAGCTCACTCAGACAGACCAGTAAAATCCTTTCTTTTCCTTCTTATTGCTTGCTTTCTTGCTAACCCTAACCCTATCTTCCTTCTTTCCCTTTACATACTGTACAGTATATACTTTGCTTTCTCAATCATACAGACAATAACCAATGCCATACAGTGATGACTCTAGCTGATGCTTTTCCTAAAAAATACAGTGAAATTTTTTTTAAACTGCTTCAAAGGATAATATGAAAATATTGTCATTGTCTGTAATGTAAAAAGCATTCTCCGCAAATTAACCTCTACCTTGTGGGCCTTGCTTTCTAGAAATAACTATAAACCAGGAAAAGAATCACCTACGTTGGTATAGGATGTATGTGAGATGTTTCACAATAAGCCGCATCCACGTGTTTGGGAGTTCCTGGTAGGTCAGTGTTTAAGATGTGATGTAGACAGTCTGATCACGGCTGCTGCATACTGAAAACTTTTCATTTATATACTGAGAAAACATTTTACCTTGATGGTATCCAAGCACTGGGATAAGTGCATTAGTGAAATAAAGGGAGTTTTTACTTTCATAACTATGTTCTGTTATTCTGCACAATTAAGTCCCGTGTTGACTCTAATGCCTCTCGTATTGTATTGTAATAATTGTCTACAGAATTTATGATGTTAGAAAATTAATTAAAAATTTTCTAGCCAATGAGAATCGAGAATCACTTAGTTGTGCATCCTGTAACATGCAGCAATCAATAACAATTTGTCTTATACTAATAACAATAATCTTATACATAATGGACAAAATGATACATAGACCCAATATACTGTACAGATGTGACTACAAGCAAAGTAATACAGTATCTGCGTGAAAGCTGATTACATACATTAAACGCTATCTAATTTTGATGTATATGACTTGACTGGTGTGTAAATAAATGCACAAGTGACGCTTTGAGAATGAAGCGAACTAGAGGACTATCAGGGAAACATAAAGCGGTAGAAAAGAGTGAAATAATGACAAATATTAAAAATGCTATCTCACCTAGAGGCCAAAAATGTATTTACATTTAGGCAAGTAAACAGCTGGAGGAATTAGCAATCAGTTTCTTGTGTGAAGTTAACAATTTAGCTTTCCTTTTTTTTTTCTTGCAGAATTAATTATTATACCAGCTGCTGCCCGAATGATAAATGAAACGTCAGTAGTGGTGCTGGGTTTTATTATTTGTTTGGTTGTGTGTTTTTTTTCTTCTTTTTTTTACTCTTAGCATATGCGATGGTTTAATAGTTTAATAAAATTTTGGAAAAATGAGGTTCGAAATGGTTCAGCTAGTTTGTGTCAGTCTCTCAACATGGCATAATAAGAACATATTCTTGTAAAATTACAGGTAAATATATGTTTTCTGGTCAGACATGTGAACCGAATAGAAACAGGCTTTAACAGGATTTAATTAAAAAATATCAAACAAGAAGGAGTGCTGTAATAGTTAATATCAGCACAGCTGTGATGCAGCCCGAGCAATGAAGATATCAAAGCTGTGCTGTTATTCAGTACAACAGCACAACCTTAAGTGTGACATTGATTTTATACAAAACTTACTGTATACAAACACCATTTATTATTAACAGATTATGATTTGTTTGTTTATTTAACTACTTATTTTGCTCCACCCACACATATCTTTCCATAAATAGCAGAACTGACAGAACTTGTCTCCTTGCACCTCCAGGTCCTGAGTCAGATTCTCATGTGGGGTCTGTGTACATGGAGTTTGCATGTTCACCCCGTGCTTGGCAGATTTCCTCTGGGTTCTCCAGTTTCCTCCCACAGCCTGAAAACATGCAGATTAGGCTAATTGGCGTTCCCAAATTGCCCATAGTGTGTAAACGTTGACCAGAGGTCCTACCACAGTTGTACAAAATGGGAATAAATACAGTGGTGACCATTGGCCTCCACAGTCCCTAGTTGGACTACTGAAGTTCCTAGATGGATGAATTAAAATGTCTCAGTGCCATTATACTCCATATCACCACTTGTGAAATGCCTGTAACACCACTTGTGGAATGCCTCCGGCTTACAAAGCATTTATGGCAGCAAACGAACCAAGCTGAACCAAACGCTGGCTAAGGTGCACATACGTCTGGAAGCCGTTCAAAACTTGTTTACTTCAGTGGAAAGCCAAGTGAAGCAACTTAACTTTTTTTTTTTTTTTTTGCATTTTGTGCAAGATTTAGTGAAGACATAGCACCATGGGTCTCAAGAATGTTAGTAAGGACGGTAGCAAGAAGAAAAGGGAGCCACTTTTACATTTTTAAAGCAGCCAATGCCAAGAGTAATCATAAATTAAGATTCTTAAAGTTTTAATTGTTGTTATATGCAAAAAATATGATTATAATGTTGGAGTGGAGTTGGAGTATTGTGGGGTTGCTGGAACAGATTTTCTGCATTTAAATGGATATTGGATCCTGCACTACAGTATGTTATGAAATGTTTAACAAATTAAAATTTATATACGTTAAAAACCTTTTTTGCCATTTTGCACACCATTTTTAAGCATAGTTGGGGGAATTTGTGCTCACATGAGCATTAATGAAGTCAGGCAAGGAGGAGGTGCTCAGTAGGGTTGGGGTCAGGGCCCTGTGCAGGTCCCACTCAAACCTTGGCAAACTTATGTCTTCGTGGTTTGCTGTATAAAGCAACAAGTGAGTCTTTTTTTTATGAAATCAAGGTGTGTTTAAAAAAATGCATTTATAATGTTATTATTATAAGTAAACATAAGATACTAAATACAAGATTCCATTATGTTTGGAATCACCATTTAGGAACTGAGCAAAAAAAAATAAATAACTAAAATAAATTTAAAAAGAAACAAGTAAGAAAGAAAGTAAAAAAAAATAGGAAAAATAACATTAGAAGAGGAAATAACTGATTAAGTTAGTCTTACCATTTCCAGTTATCAGAACAGACAGCACATACAGTAATTGCTCAGCAGAAATAAAATGAGTTACCAAAGAGATAATTACTGTTTTATATACGTGAAGTAAAGAGGAAGACAGCAGGCCTGGTTAACTAATATTACAACCGCCTGCTTTTGTTACACAATTAAAAATTAGAATTTAAGTGAAGTTTGACCATTGACCCATGCTCTTATCTTTAACTGATATACTTATACATTTGTATATATATCTGTTATATTCCTGGATAATGCAACCTTGTGTCGTTTCACTGATCAGCCATAACGTTACAACACAAAACATCAAGCACAATATTGTGTAGGTTCCCCCTGTGCCACCGGGGCAGCTTTGGCCTCTTGGAGCACAACTGCACAACATCTCTGGGTATGAACGAATTGGATCTGGGTTGTTTGGAGGCTGGATTAACTCTGTCATGGGCACTTTTTCTGCATTGGGTGTTTTGATACCTTTCCATCACGGCCAGCATTGACATTTTTTAGCAGATGGTCTGCTCTTTGATCCCCAGCAGGCATGGGTGAACCTACTGTATGTTCCTTTCGCCAGTTAATAGTATATAATTGTACAGTCCTCTGTATTCAATCCAAAGTTTAGGCTTCAGCTCTTAAATAAGCATTTCACTGTAATGAGCACTGTTGATTGTTGAACCTTTTTCCTGATAACGTTGATGAATTTTCCAGCTGATTGTTGAGTTTTGAACTTTCTCATTTCTGCTATTGAGGATGTTTCTGTTCTGTACTCTGCCGTTTACTCTCAGACTCGTGCAGTGATGAATCTGTGCCTCATCACCAGTAATGATTCTCTTCAAGAAACATCCACCTTCCGTAAAATATCAGTCCAAATTTTGTTTAGAGGTATCCAAACTAGGCCTGCACAATAATTCGATATCAAAATATATCGCGATAGAATTTTTTTCAAATCAACAGATATGATTTTTAAACACATTTCCGATATTTCGATATACATTTGAGTATATATATACAGTGGCGGACTGGCCATCTGGAGTACCAGGTGTTTTCCCGGTGGGCCGGCCCAGTCAGTACGCAAATATATAAAAAATGACGGAAACCATAATATTGCATCTATTTCCTAATCATATGGGTGAGCGCGTCAATCGCACGGGCGCCGCCGACAAAGAGCGTGTTGTTGTGGGAGAGAGAGGTTGATTTACGACAGCTGTTTATAGGAGTGTAGTCCAGTGCGGGAGATGCATTGTGGGTAATGAGGTCCGGTGAGTGTAAACGCGAGTGCTAGATGTAAGCTGGGATATAGAGCCTAAGTTTTGTTTTCTTTTCAGTAGTCTTTAGTTGGATTTAAGTGCGGGATTCACCTGAAAGGTTGTACTACAGTACTGTATAACCTGACAATGCAGCAAATAAAAGAACGGGCATCGAGCAGTTTGTCCTTCTCATCAGTACATGAATTAACGGGCTGTTTTGCTGCCGCGAGCAACATTACAGATATAGCGTAGAAGCTAACAGTGTGTTTATGTTACCGCGCGTGCGGATGTTTTGCCCTCCCCCAATATAAATTAGACACCTTCACTTTTAATTTACAGAGGGAGAGATATTGATCCGTTCTCGATGCAGCGAATTTCTTTAAGCAAATAAATAATAATTTCAATGAATGAAAAGGAGGAAAAAGAGAAGGTGGAGCTAAAAGTTGGAGGTTTATAATAAAGGTTAGGGGTTAATGCTGTGAAATGCTTCAAATGAACAGATTCTGTCTTTGGTGTAAAGAAAAGTTCCAGTTCCGCTCTGATGGCTCTAACATTACGGTCAGGGATAGCGTGGCTGGATCCAATTATATATACGTATAATTTTAATAGGAGGAGCCTGGAGGTATTCTAGACTTTGCAAATTCAGTTTGCAGACATCCATTGTGTGTGTCCACACCATTTTTTTTTTCTGAGGCTTTTTAATATTGTCCATATCGGTATCGAAATTATATCGTATCGACCAAAATTAAGAAATATATTGTGATATAAATTTTTGCCATGTCGTCCGGCCCTAATCCAAACTTTTTTGTTCTGGTACCATGAGCACTACATATCATACAGGAAAAATAATAATAATAAAATAAATTTACTGCACGCTGCTCTTCTTTTGCACAAATCGCAAGTTGAGCATCCGTTTTTGCTCGAACACAGTTACAAATGAACTGATGTAACACCTGAACAGCAGTGACTGGGTAAACAGTAGCCTTGAACGGAAAGCGCTGATGAGTCAGTGCGGCCAACGGAAGTTTTAATGGAACCGAAGTGCGGATAGTTTTTGACTCACCCTCATATTTGTTTTAATAAAAACAAATATAGTTGAATAAGTAACCAAAATCTGTGGGGTGCGGATGAAGATGACCTTATGCACGTCTCTCTCTCTCTCTTTCTCTCTCTCTCTGATTGTCTGACCTTTCACTCTTTATTTCCTTTTTAGTCTCATCTGACATTTGAAATTCACTCAATATACACTGACATTCAAAAAGTTCAGAAAAAGCACTAGTCAAAGAACAGAAATGCAAAAATCAAACACCGTTGCCTTTATCAGTTACAGTAATAAAGTTATACTGCCGTTTATTTTCCCTTTCATCTTCTTTTTCAACTAAGTTTTAGCTTAGCTTTTAATAGTAAAAAAATAATTTTAAATAGATCATCCTCTGATCATCTTTCTAACAAGTTTGGTAGAAGCCGAAAACCGTCTTATTAGCACTTTTTTACTTCTATTATTTCGCCACCTTCATTCGTTTCATTGCTAAACAGATTTTAAAATACAGCCCCTTAAGAACGTTCGGTTGCCATGCTGATCCTGATTTGCATTCTGGTGCAATTACTTTTGTTACCCGCCAAACTCTGTGTTGTCTTCTAATAATAGTGAACTGAGCTCTTGACATATGACACATCCAGTTGTGAGAACAGCAAAACAGATTTCCTTATTTTAAAAAAAAGAGTGATTTTGTTTTCTTTTCATGACAAAAAAAAGCATTTTTATGAGACACATACTGTAGAGATTAATGTTTTGTTTTGTTTTTTTCCCCAAGCCTGCTTGACAGATTGTTGGAGAAGACATTTAAATGTATACACCCACTTTATGCCATGGAATGTGATGTGAAGCTCCATGCATAGTCTTAAAGTGTATGCATATAGATTTTTTTTTTTTGAAGAATAAAAAAATAAACAAGTTATTGATTTCTACCCAGGATGGATCGTGACAGAGCGAGAGGGCATGAAATGACCCAGTTTTTTAGTTTGCAGAGTCTCTGGGGGAACGAGAAGCTCCACAAGAGGATCATAAATAAAGAGAAGAAAAATTCGTCTTTGTTTATGCATCACACAAAAGCATTTATATTCTACAAGGTTAAACTGAAGCTGAAAATAAATAGTTACACCGATCAGCCATAACACTAACAGCACTGACAGGTGAATTGAATAACACTGATTATCAATTATATCTTATTAAACTGGTCACAGGATTATGGGCTCATCCATGAATCTGGGTACCAAAGACTAAACTATCTGGTCCAATCTCACAAAGCCAATGGAGCACAAAATGCTGACAAAAGTCAATGCTAGAACGTATGGTGGCTTAGTGGTTAGCACTGTCACCTTGCACCTCCAGGGTCTGAGTTTGATCCTAATTAAATTAAATAGATTAAGCCTTTATTAGTCACATATGCATTACTGCACAGTGAAATTCTATCTTTGCATATTTCAGTGTAACTGGGGTCAGAGCGCAGGGTCAGCCATGATACAGCGCCCCTGAAGCAAATAGGGTTAAGGGCCTTGCTCAAGGGCCCAACAAGGACAATCTGGTGCTCGAACCTCCGACCTTCCAAACAGTACAGTAACTCAGTGCCTTAGCCCTAATTCCTGTTGTGCATGAAGTTCTTATGTTCTCCCTGTGAGTTTGAGCCAATGCTGATCATGATGGAAAGGTATCAGTGCACCATAACTTGCCACGTACAGGGCTTAGCAGTCAAAGTTCAAGGTAACTGATCTGGCATCCAGAATCTCCAGATCTCAATTTGATGATTCACCAGACACACAAGTGCAATCCATGGAGCTGCAGTGTGGGCCTTGCCTAACGTTAGGCAGCGTGGAGCCACCAGATACTTGGCAGAATTGGCTGATGGCTGTCGTTTGCTGGAGACCCTTCACAGCAGTCAGATGTTTCTCACTTTTTGCATGAGACACTAGGGCTCGTACACCTAACGTTCCCAGTTTAAATATTTTCTTGCATAATAAACAGTATGCTTCAAATGCATTGTAAGCAACTGGCCTTAACCAATCCTTATATTCAGTTTTTACAAGCCAAGTATTGCTAAACCTGCACTTCCCCATAGTTAAATCGTAAACTCGGTTTTACGTCTGTGGTAACATACAATCCGAGAGAGACTCGAGCCAATAACAGAAAGCTGATTGGCTGTTGCATGTTGGTCTCATTTGTAGCGAATTATATTTGGACTAGTGAAACAAAAAACTACAACACCACGGAATCAACCAAGCAAAAACAAAAACAGAAATAGAATTAAAATGAGCTTTACATGAACATCGGAAAAATAAGACCTGTGAAAAAATATTTAAGACCTAAAACAGCGAATTTAAGACTTTTTAAGGCCTAAAAATTCATTTTTTTAATTTTAGACTTTTTAAGACTTTTTAAGACTCCGCGGAAACCCTGAGTAACCCACTCACTCAACTCACTCAGCTTTTCCCAGACCTGACTAAGCAGTAAACAGTCTGCAGTGATAATCAGGCATGTGTTCTGTTCTGAATTGCAAATAAAAACAAGTGCACGTCTACTTTAGTAGGCATCATCGAGACACAACAAAACAAAAAAGACCAGGAACAGGAACTGTACTAGACTGTGAGGAACTGTAATAAAGACTTGGATAAAGCAGGAGTAAGTACATGACAAGCAAAACATAATGACACAGTGTGAAAACCAGAACGTACATACTGTATATAGAACTAAATAAGCCATGTGCAAGAAACCAGAAACAGTTCTTCAAAATTCAACATACTGTTTCATCCCAGCTGCAACTGAAAAGTCCTGATCATGTTCAAACCTGTGCTGTCAGTAACACCAGCTTGTTTGTAGATCTTATAGCTCCTGGGTTAGAACGGACCAACACATGAGATCAGGGCAAGTTTATTTTGATCCCTGTACCAGACATATTATTCTTGGACACCTCCAAAGATAGACTATTGTACTTGGTTCCTGTTCATGTGGATCGCAATGTACTTTTGGGAATTTAGCTGAAACCTGGCAACCTCCCCTACAGGCTTTTGTGTGATGTTCTGTAAAGCTTTACATTAAAGTAAAAAAAAAAAAAAACCTTGAATGCAACCTTTGTTTGTTTTATTCTGAGGGATCTAAATGCACATATGGAGTTTGATGTTTTTTGGCAAGCTTTTGTAAAAATAAAAAAGAAGAAATATATAAAAAAGAAAAAAAAATGAAATATTCCACTTATTGTTTGTGTTTGTAATCACCCTAAAAGATGGTGTAGCAGGCAGCATGGTGGCTTAGTGGTTAGCGCTGTGGAGTTTTCATGTTCTTTATGTTCTTGGTGGGTTTCCTCCATGTACTCTGGTTTGAGTTTAGTCCCACAGTCCAAAGACATGCAGGTTAGACTAATTGGCATTCCCAAATTGCCTGTAGTGTGGATTACGCTGGATTGCCACTCCGCCTTGTGCCCTAAGTCTCCTGGGATAGGCTTCAAGCCCCCCTGCAACCCTGTACACACTTTAAAGCGGTATATACAGTGGTGTGAAAAACTATTTGCCCCCTTCCTGATTTTTTTATTCTTTTGCATGTTTGTCACACAAAATGTTTCTGATCATAAAACACATTTAACTATTAGTCAAAGATAACACAAGTAAACACAAAATGCAGTTTTTAAATGATGGTTTTTATTATTTAGGGAGAAAAAAAATCCAAACCTACATGGCCCTTTGTGAAAAAGTAATTGCCCCTGAACCTAATAACTGGTTGGGCCACCCTTAGCAGCAATAACTGCAATCAAGCATTTGCGATAACTTGCAACGAGTCTTTTACAGCGCTCTGGAGGAATTTTGGCCCACTCATCTTTGCAGAATTGTTGTAATTCAGCTTTATTTCAGGGTTTTCTAGCATGAACCGCCTTTTTAAGGTCATGCCACAACATCTCGATAGGATTCTGGTCAGGACTTTGACTAGGCCACTCCAAAGTCTTCATTTTGTTTTTCTTCAGCCATTCAGAGGTGGATTTGCTGGTGTGTTTTGGGTCATTGTTCTGCTGCAGCACCCAAGATCGCTTCAGCTTGAGTTGACGAACAGATGGCCGGACATTCTCCTTCAGGATTTTTTGATAGACAGTAGAATTCATGGTTCCATCTATCACAGCAAGCCTTCCAGGTCCTGAAGCAGCAAAACAACCCCAGACCATCACACTACCACCAACATATTTTACTGTTGGTATGATGTTCTTTTTCTGAAATGCTGTGTTACTTTTACGCCAGATGTAACGAGACACGCACCTTCCAAAAAGTTCAACTTTTGTCCCGTCGGTCCACAAGGTATTTTCCTAAAAGTCTTGGCAATCATTGAGATGTTTTTTAGCAAAATTGAGACGAGCCTTAATGTTCTTTTTGCTTAAAAGTGGTTTGCGCCTTGGAAATCTGCCATGCAGGCCGTTTTTGCCCAGTCTCTTTCTTATGGTGGGGTCGTGAACACTGACCTTAATTGAGGCAAGTGAGGCCTGCAGTTCTTTAGATGTTGTCCTGGGGTCTTTTGTGGCCTCTCGGATGAGTTGTCTCTGCGCTCTTGAGGTAATTTTGGTCGGCCGGCCACTCCTGGGAAGGTTCATCACTGTTCCATGTTTTTGCCATTTGTGGATAATGGCTCTCACTGTGGTTCGCTGGAGTCCCAAAGATTTAGAAATGGCTTTATAACCTTTACCAGACTGATAGATCTCAATTACTTTTGTTCTTATTTGTTCCTGAATTTCTTTGAATCTTGGCATGATGTCTAGCTTTTGAGGTGCTTTTGGTCTACTTCTCTGTGTCAGGTAGCTTCTATTTAAGTGATTTCTTGATTGAAACAGGTGTGGCAGTAATCAGGCCTGGGGGTGACTACAGAAATTGAACTTAGGTGTGATAAACCATAGTTAAGTTATTTTTTAACAAGGGGGGGCAATCACTTTTTCACACAGGGCGATGTAGGTTTGGAGTTTTTTTTTCTCCCTTAATAACGTAAACCTTCATTTAAAAACTGCATTTTGTGTTCAATTATGTTATCTTTGACTAATAGTTAACGGTTTTTGATGAGCAGAAACATTTAAGTGTGACAAACATGCAAAAGAATAAGGAATCAGGAAGGGGGCAAATAGTTTTTCACACCACTGTATATATACATATACTCAGCAAAAAAAGAAACGTCCTCTGACTTTCAACTGTTTTTACTTTCAGTAAACTTAATGTGTAAATATTTCTATGAACACTAAAAGAGTCAACACCATAAGACATAAACTAAAAATGTTTCACAATGTGTCCCTGAATGAAGGGAGGCTCAAAATCAAAAGTACCAGTCAGTATCTGGTGTGGCCACCAGCTGCTTGAAGTACTGCAGTGCATCTCCTCCTCATGGACTGCCTATTGCAGACAGTCTGAGCACTGATGGAGGGATTGTGTGTTCCTGGTGTGACTCGGGCAGTTGTTGTGGCCATCCTGTACCTGTCACGCAGGTGTGATATTCGGATGTACCGATCCTGTGCAGGTGTTGTTACACGTGGTCTTCCACTGCGAGGATGATCAGCTGTCCTTCCTGTCTCCCTGTAGCGCTGTCTTAGGCGTCTCACGGTGCGGACATGGCGATTTATCACCCTAGCCACATCAGCAGTCCTCATGCCTCCCTGCAGCATGCCTAATGCACGTTCACGCAGATGAGCAGGGACCCTGGGCATCCTTCTATGGGTGTTTTTCACAGTCGGTAGACAAGTCTCTTTATTGTCCTGCGTTTTTAGAACTGTGACCTTAAATGCCTACTTTCTGTAAGCTGTTTCTTAACGACCTTAACGACCATTCCACAGGTGCATGTTAATTAATTGATTATGGTTAATTGAACATGCATGGAAAACATTGTTTAAACCCTTTACAATGAAAATCTGTAAAGTTATTTGGATTTTTACAACATTATTGTTGAAATACACAGTCCTGAAAAAGGGCGTTTCTTTTTTTGCTGAGTATATAGCTTATACTGTATATAGAGAGAGCTTCAAGAGATCGTCACCTGAAATAGTTTTCCAACAGTCTTGAAGCAGTTCCCAGAGGTGTTTAGTACTTGTTGGCCCCTTTGCCTTCACTCTGCTGTCCAGCTCACCCCAAACCATCTCAATTGGGTTCAGGTCCGGTGACTGTGGAGACATTTTTTGTTAAGTACATAACTCCACATGTGTTCATTCATAGTTTTGATGCCTTCAGTGAGAATCTACCAATGTAAATGGTCATGGAAATAAAGAAAATGCATTGACAGATAGATGAGAAGGTGTGTCCAAACTTTTGGCCTGTACTGTATATATATACTGTAAATATAGCACTCCAGGGGCTATACCTTTGCCATTTACAGAACATAGACTGAGAGTCAGTGAAGATATATTGAGAGAAGAGTCAGTGAAATATTTTTATTTACAAAACATATGGTACTTTGTATATATATATACTGTTGCTGAACAACCAACTTTATGACTGATACAGACGCTGACTAGCAAAACATACTGTATGAGTGGTCAAAAGGTCTTACTTGAAATCATTTACAGTTTCAACTTGTGGCTTGAAAATCCACTACTGCACAGGTTTAATATTCAATTCAAGCATACTAATTTAAAAAGAATATTGCTAAACTGCACAGGCCTGAGGCTTTTGCAATCATGATTTTTAATTTATTTTATCTGTGACAAGGATGTGATTAAAAGTAAGCAGATCCCGTACTGGCTGCTCCTTATATTAAGCAATAAGTATGTACGGCATGATTTTACATCACAGAATTTAAAATTATCAACTGCTCTGTCTCTAACCCCATGACACACACACACACATGTTATACAAATCTCTTTTCTTCTTTTTTGCTTAACCTTCACTTCCTCCCTAGCAGCTATGCACTTTAAAGCATGCGAAATGAGTTTACTTAGATTCTAGGCCTTGCCTCGCTCTCTCTAGGCATTTTTCCACTCGCTTAAGGGGTGCCAAAGTTTGGCTGATACTTTTAAGGAGAGGTGGGCAAAGTAGACATATCCTGGACTTGAGTAAAAGTAAAGATACCCTAGGACCCTAGTCCTCTATTTATAATTCTACTTGAGATAAAGTAGAAAGTACTTAATTATAAAAAAAAGTATTGAGCTTGGTTTTGTAACTTACCTCCAGTAGCCTTTAAGTTACAGCAATAGTCTCTCTTTTTTTCTTTCTTACTTTCTTTCCTTCCTTTAATGCACAAAGCAAACCTTCTTCCTCATTGTCACTGTCTAAAACCATCTGATTTCAAACCCTGGTACATAATCGAGCATTTTATGGCAGGAAGGCAAGTCATGACATTACTAATACTGTAGGTGGCAATTTTTCTGCTTTAAATACTATACACCACTGTGGTTATGTAACACAACACCATACAAAAATGTAGTGAAGTAGAAAGTACAGATAATTGTTGTAGGATGTAGCGGAGTGTAAGATCTTTGACTAGGGTGGCACCGCAGACACGAGGCGAGGTCTTAAGGAAAAAGGGTCATTTTATTAGGAAAAATTGGGTAAGAAAAAGGTTTTTTGGAGGGAGGAAGAAAAGAAGGGGAGGAAAGTAGAGAGGGTGTACAGATGCGGATCTGGAGGCAGTGCCCAGCCACCATGTGGCAGAGTGGGCAACAGCTTCTGCATGCTCCTCAAGCTAAGCTCTTCACCTTGTTTTTATAGCGCAGGGAAAGCCTGTGATCATCAACCGTAGATCTTTTATCACCCATGCCCATTCTAGCGGCCTCGCTCTTTGGCACACATGCAAAAAGGGAGGCCACCTACCTAGTGAGCTTCTGGAGTAAGTGAGGAATGAGAAAAGATACTGAAAAACATACTGAAGTAAAGTACAGGTATGTGAAAACCGTACCTAATTAAATTAATGAAGTGAATGTAATTAGTTACCTTCTACTGTACCTCTGCTTTTAAGACTAAAAGTTCATAGCAAGGAAGCTTGCCCCAGGTTTACACATTCTCAGTACATTAAAAATTTATAGATTATCTGCTTTTTAAAGAAAGATACTGTATGTGTAAGAAATGCAGATGTTGGTTGAGGAAAGCTTGAATTTAAGATTTACAAATATTAATGTTAGAGCATGTCTTTAAGCTTTATGGTTAGAATCGAAACATTTGTAAAAATCAGTGTTTAAATGAGTTTTTGCTGCATATTGATCTACCGTTTGGTATTTCCATGAGCACCTGGATGCCAGTACCTAACACGATCAAAAATAAAGATGGGAGCAGAATGAACACATTAGCAAGTGGTAATTTGTAATATTCAGTCAAATGAGCCATTTTAAAAAATGGCATTTTCATAATGGAATACGATATTTCAGGTCCTGATTTCACATTAATATGAGAGGTGTTTAAGTCAAACTGGGACAGAATAACTGGTGCAGAATAACAGAACACAGTTATGAGAGTCAAATCTCTCTTTATTTTTTTTATATGAGCCCCTGCTATACTAATGCATTTTTCCCAGAGTTGTACTAGTGCTTAGACACCATCATGTTAAAAGAAAATACTCCTTCGCCAGGAGTATCTGACTTGGCCAGAGATGATTACCTATGAATCAAGAAAAAAACAAGGAAAAATAATGAAAGTTTATGATGATTTCAGTCTCTAGCCTTGATTCAAATTTAGTCTCAGAGGGCTGAGTTCAAAAGGAGAGTCTACATTTGCAAACTCCAAAATAAAACAGTCTGAAATGTTATAAATAGAGAATTTTATAGGAATTTTCTCCTAATGTCTTCAAACCTAGTGATCATGTTTCTTCTGTGCTTGCCTTAGTCTTCCGAGGACATTATCAGGATATGCATATATCGTTCCTACTGATGACTCTAGGCTTATGTTTAGTTGCCTCTGCCAGGAGGTAATATGTGAGTTAAACATATCCCTAATTTAGGTAAATATTAACAAAGTCACCTATCTGTAACGGCAATCTCAGCCTCTTGATTTAAACCCGATTAGAAACCATCGGTGTGAGATGAGAAAAGTCCACATAATTGTACAGAACATAATAACATAAAAAGAATATTAAGGAGCTAAACATATTGTGCCTGGAGGATGTTGTGTCTTCAGCCCTTATCAGCATCACAAGATGACTCACAATATTCATATTTAATCACAATATTAAACAGCATCTTTAGAAACTGATCATTTGAAATTGCTCTATGCAAGAAAATATTATGCGATATACTGTAGCATTCCTGCCTTTATAGAACTAGAGGTTTAATCCTGAGCTTGGGTTACTGTATATTTAGAGTTTTACATATTCTCATTTTCGAAAGTGGTCCCGTCGGGTTCTCTAAAATGCTGATAAGTGGCTTGACGACTATAAATTGTTCCTGGTTGTGAATTATTGTGTAAATATGTTACAGCAGGAACTCTAACATTGGATGATGTTGTAATTTAGTTGAACATTAAACATCATCACGACATCATGGCAATATTGAGCCATTGTTAATTTTGAAAGTTAGAATGACTTTAGTAAAATGACATTGAGATAACATTAAATAAATGAATAAATGACCCAAAAACTAAACTGCTGTAAACACCTTTTCTGTTTTTGATAAATTTCTATTTCTATTTTCCTTTCTAAATTTCTATATCTGTTGTATTGATATTTTGTTCTTATATTGATATTCTGTTCTTATTTGTAAAGTATATTTTACTTTGTACAGTATATTTTACTAGTTATTTTATTTTTAACTTATTTCTTTTATTCATATTTATTTTTCTTATGTATAAGCTTTTATTATTTTTTTAAGGTCACTGGCAGTCGTGTAAGCATTTCACTGCATATTGTACTGTGTATGATTGTGTATGTGACATAAAATTAAAATTTGAGAACAATAATATGTTAACTTTTATTTGAAGCATTTACAGGCAAGTTCAAAAGTTAGTAACAAGTTAGTTTTTGTTGTAAAAGCATTAGTATGTTTTACACAAATATTATAAGTATCACTGTATTACTGTAGGTGAACAAAAATATCAGTATTAGGTAAATATAATACAATACTAAGTACCCTGTATGATTCGATAACTTGTAGATCCACCTTTAGCAGCAATTTACCTTGAAGAAAAAATTTTCAGTATGACTTTATCTGTCTCTCACATTGTTGTTGATGAATTTTGACCCATTGTTCTTAACAACATTGCATCAGTTCATTGAGTTTTTTTTTTTTTTTGGACATTTACAGTACTTACGCGCAACTCTCTTAAGGTCCCACCACAGCATTTAATTTGGGTTGAGGTCTGGACTTTTACTTGGCAAACTTGGCAAAAACATTGCTTCCTTTATGTTTCAGCCATTCTGGAGTTGATTTACTTGTTTTGTTTCAGATTATTGTCCTATTGCATGACCCAATTTCAACCATGCTTTAGATCTAAGACAGATGGCCTCACATTTGCTGCCAGAATATTCTGGTATACAGAGGAGTTTATGGTTGGGTGCCAAAACTTCTGCTTTCATAAAGGTCTGCACACCTGCTGATGATCAGTTAATCAAAGGCTGATGATGAGCAGCACCTGGCTGCAACTTACCCTTTTAAACCCTGTGGAAGGGGGGTACTCGTTGTTGGCCACATGATTTTTGGCTTGATTTTTGTTACATAAATAATGGCACAGTGAAAAAAGTTAAAAGTTGTTCATCTGAAGTTTGTACTGTATTTGGTTAATCATTAGACACACTATCATCATATGATCTGTATTATAAACAGGGTTTGGGATATTGATCAGGGATTATGATGGACACAACAGCTTCCCACACTACAGCATTTGTATCCCATGTCACGCATCCCTTAGTGAGGTAATGTTACTTCTCTGTTCCATTTTCTTTCATAAACATTACCTTGACCTGCATCTTAGATTACAAATTACTCTACAGAATGTAAATACTGTATATGGAGTCTCTCTGCATTTACTTGCAAAAACAGTACCAGCAAATCCTGCTCAGGGATTTTGATTTATATTTAGACATTTGGCAAAATATTTATATTTAACCAGGGTGACTTACATTATTTAAGTCTTATAATACATTTGAGGGCCTTACTCAAGGGCCCAACAGCAGCAACTTGGTGAAAGTGGGGTTTGAACTTGGGACCTTCTGAACTGTAAACTAATGCCTTAACTCCTAAGCCACCCCTGGATTTGGTTTTCAATGTTGTTCCAACTAACTTTCTAACTTTTAAAACCCAATATTTGTCCCAACATATGTAACATTGTTGCCAAATTAAAATCGCCAATACATTTTGACAACCAAACATTCCTGCTGGGGTTTCTGCATCAAGCCCTACGATGCTCCCATGCAGGGTTCCTGGGTTCATCACAATATACTAATGTTGTACATTTATATTTACGGTTGCCAAAGTTTCTGGAATTATTGAAATCCTCCCAGATTTTAGATCGACAAAAGTAATTGGAAAGTTGGTCGGCTCCCTGTTTAGAAGTGTGTTTTTGCAATATACACAATAAGCCTAACAACAACAACAGAGGTCCAGATGAGGAATTTACATCTAAATTACATTTATACTTTAGGTGGAAACATTTCTCTGGCTACATACCAAATTTAAAACCATCAGCGAGACAAGCAAGTCAGTTGGGGGATTGTAATTTAGTAGATGAGCAATAGCTGGTTGGTTGGCAGCCATATGTGCAGATGTTAAGCGTGCCAAATGGAGTTAAAACCATAAAATCCTGTGTGTGTGTGTGTGTGTGTGTGTGTGTGTGTATACACTCACAGGACACATTGGGGTGAATGGCAACATTGAGCTCAGCTTGGATAACAGATGCAAACTGTATGCAATGGATGATATATACTGTACTGTAAGTGTGAATATTTAGCGTTGTGAGAAATCTAACATCAGAAGAACAGATGGGTGTACAACAGTGGATTACACAAAGCCAGCAAACAAACTGAGGCTGGTAGGTGACATGGAACTGGGGAAACATGCAAAAAAACAGGGGAAAAAAAGATTGTTTCGAATCACATATTGCAGTGGAGGCACAAAGCAATTTTTGATGTCTCCTTATTCAAGCTGTTCCTCAGATTTCTTTCCTCAGGCGGCGCTGATACACAACAATAAAAAGCCTCTCTATTTATCAATTTAAAAAGTGGGGATAGAAATTAACTCCTCCGTTTCATGGAGAGTTTCCATGTTAGGGCTGAGTATAAAGAAGGGATCGCTTAAACTAGTCAACTAAAACATTCGTGAATGGTGCAGTCTGGGATACACATGTATCGGTGTCTCTGTAGGCTCGTCCCAGAGATACTGTATGGCAAATATTCGTTTCAAGGAGCCGCATAAAACCTCGGCCCAGTGTATTACTGCTGTGTCACATCGATTAGGTCATTTAAGATTCGATGCTTATTGGCCTCGACCCTTTGTAAAATAGAGGAGTGATCAAAGAGGATTAATGCGGTCAGAAATACACTGTGAGTGAAAAGAAAAATGAAGCCAATTGTCTTAAATTGTCTCTTTTTTTCTTAATCTGTTTATGAATGCATTTGCAAAATTAGAAAGCTTATCTTTATCTGGCCGAGGGGAAAAGAGATTGGCTGAAATTAATACATTTACATCAACTGAATAATGTAAATGTACATTAACTCAAATTCAATCCTAACACGGTAATTTGTTAGGGAATTTCCTAACCCTAACCCTAACCCTAACCCAATCCTATAATTTCTATCTAGTCAAAAATACCCTTGAACTCAAAAACTCAGAAAAAAACTTCAAGGATAATTTTATTACATAGTTTAGTTTTGGACATTTTTCTCATACTTTACAATAGTGAAAACTTCTAAAAAAAATATCTATGTATTTTCTAAAAAAATATTCTAAAAAAAAGTATTATGATGTTACGAGTTGCATGAAGGCGTTAACATTTACAGAAGACTTGAAGCACAGTACGGTGATGAGACTTCTAGCCGTAAAATATTTTTTTCCGAGTAAAATATTTGAACGGTGCAAACTTATTTAAGAAGGCTATACATCTGTGAATAATGAACCCAGCCGAGGTGGCTCGGAGCCCACTGAAGTTGTTCCCGTGAAGATTTATGATCTTCGAAAATCAATAGATAACTTGTCAGCAACTAGAAGAGACGCATCTGTCTATGGGAACTGTAACACACAATCATCCACCAACACTGCTTGTACATTACAGGAACTTGCCAGGCAGATATTGCCACATACATCATACAGTTCTGACCTCGTTATAAGCCATTTCCTTATATTTGGGACATCCCAAGTAAAAAATGTCTGCTAGATATTTTAAATCCTAGCATGCCATAGCATACTTAAATGTACTTGCAGCCAAACTAATGACTAGTATACGTGAAGTTTGCTATTTTGGAACAACTAATTTAGCACCAAGTGTATTTAAGTTGTAATTAAAATGTACAAAAGCACAATTTTAAGTGTATTAAGGATAGTTTTGTGTGCTTAAGTGGAACAACTTAAGGTATACTTAGTACACCGGAAGTATATGGTTGTGTGTGTACTAATGTACATACTGTACCTAACAGCAATTAATGAAATTTAAGTATATATTTGTATGTATGTATTATAAGTACATTTTTGCTGTGTTACCAATAGATGATTAATATACTATGAGTATCTTCCTGTTGCAGCAGTAGCTGTTTTACTTCTGGTCAATTACAAATACTTAAAAAGTACACTGTGAGGTTAATACAAATATACTTTATTGTATCATACAGTACACACAACCTTCTATACTACAGTATTGCAACTGTATTACCAGTACACTAAAGGATTAGGATTATCTACATTATGATAGTAAGCGCACAGTAGAGTGAGAGAGAGAGTGCAAGCATAAATTATCTTGAACGCGAAAAAATGAGTTTCGGCGCACAAAAACGAGAGAGTGATTCAGTGTGAAAAAACGAGTTTAAAAGCATGTGCGAAATATATGTTGCATGAAATATAAGCATTAATAAGTACATTTAAATTTAACTGAAAATATACTGAGACTACCGTATATTAAAATTTGTATTCTAAAGTATACTTTCTGTACATTTGTATAATGATTATTTCAAAGTGTATTTTTTTCCCCCACTGGGGATTACAGGAGTTCCTGTGAGGCCAGCGTTTCAGTCCTGACGCAGCCAGTCCAAGCATGGCTCCAATGTACTGAGAAAACTTGGTCATCTGAACAAGTACCATAGAGTATTATATAAGCGAATATCTTAAAACCTGGCAGTAAAATTTGGTCATGGTCCGGCCGCTGGGATGAATCCTCGATGCACTATGCAGCCAATGTCAAAAATCACGATAAGCGTGCACTTTGTTTACATTTTCGGCATTGCTGGAAACTTGCCGAATAACATCACACATCTCTTTGGCAGATTTGTCCAGTTTCATGCTGAATTTCATGTTCGCACTTTGTTCTAACTTGCTGTCCATAATGAAAAATCGCAGATGTGGTAACGCATGTGGGATGAAATGCACTAGTTGCGCAGCTCCCAATGTACCCAGGACGATGTTTTTTGGCACACTGAAGGTCAGTGCTCCCCGTGAATGTGCATGCGGCCTTGTGCTGGCATCTGTTGGTCTGTTACAAAACTAGTCTCAAAACTTTTTGATACCATCTCGTATCAGCAAATAAGTACCATGGTACTGTCCGAAACACCACTGTTTGTTTGTTTTTTTTACACAAGAACAATGTTTATAGTATCACTTGCTATTTTTATATTAATTAATGTATATGTCCTGTAAGATTCCACAAAATTATAAATATTTTTATTTTTCTTTCTTATTGTTTCTCTTATTCTGTGGAGGAAAAAAATTGATGTAGGATTTTCTGTATCAGCACCAGGAGTAAGTAATGGCGAGCCGAGTCCACAGTAAATCAAAAACTGCTCTGCAGCTCAGCTCTAATTACACACTGCAGTTATTGGTGGCAGTTTGTCCTCAGGGCGATTCCACCATCTCCTCCACATGGAGCTCGAAATGAAAGGTCACACACTACTGCCTACACGCAGCTCACTAGCACATATCAGAAACGGCAGAGTGTATGCGCGAGCACCTGCCACTGTATGCCATCTCTGTTTAGTCATTTTTTTTTTGCTCTGACAGGAAGTTTTCTCTGTCTCTCTCTTGGTCTGTCTCACTCTCCGTCTGCCAAATTCTATCCTTAACATTCCCATAATATCTCATTTCACTCTTCTTAGACATGAACACAAAGACTTATTGTACAGTACATCATGCAATACAATGCATTACAAGGTCGCATTACACAATACAAGGTCGATGGTAATGCAGAATGTTATTGAAGACATAAGATGGCATCAGTGTATAGACCATGCCATTACATAGATATGCCAAAATTAATAACAAAAAAATGCAGAAATCTAGAACAAATTCCTGTGTGTGTGTGCCCTGCGATGGATTGGCTCCCTGTCCAGGGTGTACCCTGTTTTGTGCCCTGTGTTTCCTGGAATAGGCTTCAGGCCCTGTGTACTACCTACACTGTAAATTTTAAAGATACCAACCTGATTTAGCTCAGTGGGACTGCAGAAGGTTCATATGAGTCTCATCTGAATTTTGGAATGCATCTTTTGCATGGAATAAGAGTTTTTGTCACTGAGTTTTGTACTGTTTTGAGTCCACAGTTTCCACACCAGGAATACGTGTGACCACCAAGACATATTATAATGCACCTCAATTTTATTTTATTTTAATTGTAATTTTTTTATTGACAGGCTTGGTAAAAAAAAATTAAAACACATTTGTACTGTGTGATTAAACCTACTATTTATCCCAACTCCCATCACTATTTAACATACAGTACAGATTATAGTAGGTTGGAATTTTGCTAGCTTGCAAAAACATAATGAGTAATAAACGTTATTACTGATCATGTAAGATAATTTAAGATTTTTTTCCCCCATAAATTCATGGACAGACATTTCACCAAGGCCATACTTAAGTGTTCCTTGGATAGATTTCAGATCTAAGATAAAGCACATGGTTTTAGCACTTCCTCTCCATTACCTTTTTGACAAACCAGTCAGGCATTTAGTAGCTGCTTCACTGTCCATTAACTGTTTGGGAGCTTTTTGTTCCAAATCTTTATATTGTCTATACTTCATAAAAAAATCATTACATCCACTACTATATCAAATAGATTAAGCAGCAATACAGCGTTTTCCTGCCAATAGGAAGTGTGAGCGATTTTTCAACCAGTTTTTAAAAATACAGTATGTCCAGGCCAAATCCCAACCTTCATCTGGACTTCAGGAGCTGCTGAGAAATTGTCACTGCTGCCTGTTTTCTTTCTACCGAGCACCGTAGCACAGACTCTTCCTTCTCTGGTACATTGGGAATGCTCTTTGTAGGACAGCCAGAAGGAACTATTGCTCACTGTGCTTCTTTCTTTCCCTTCACAGTCTTTCAGAGTCTTTTAGACTCACATTCTGCCTTCCCTGATTATTGGTCCCCTGCTCCTCGCTTCTGCTCACTGAGATGGATCCAGCCGGAAAACCGAAGTGAATGTGGTGTGAAATCTGGGGTGCTGAAGGTGCCTAATTTTTCTCTTGAGCTGATGGCAACTCAATTAAAAGGAAACGTAACCGCTAATTAACTTTTAATGAGGGAGCGGCAAAGACAAATCGCTGATCACAGAGAACCCTGTCTGGGGCTTATACTGTGAATTTAATTATTTTGTCAAAAATGAAGATATCAAGTTCTGACTTGTTGTTGTTGTTTTTCTTCATAATGCAACTCGTGCACATATTGTGTATTCATAATTAAAACAAATTGCTGAAATTGGCATGGGCTACTTCACGTAGCAAGTAGTTACAGGCTTAAAGGTATCTTATTTGTGCAATTGCAAACCTGCAGCATATAAAAGCTTTTTTATATACTGTAGTTATCGTTCCCTTAAATAAAAATAAGATTGTAAAAAAAACAAAAAAAAAACAAAAAACAGTAGCAATAGGGTAGAGTTCGGTTTACCACCATGGGCTTGATGAATTTCCAATTATAGCACATTCACAAAGAGGATTCTTCCTCTTGTACCATAACATATCACTCACTCATTGTCTATACTGCTTTGTCCTGTATACAGGGTCGTTGGGGGCCTGGAGCCTATCCCAGGAGACTTAGGGCACATGGCGGGGTACACCCTGGACAGGGTGCAAATCCATCACAGAGCACACACATACATACTGTACACACACATACACACTACAGCCAATCTGGGAACGCTATTACCCTAATCTGCATGTCTTTGGATTGTGGGAGGAAACCAGAGTACCAGGAGGAAACCTAGCAAGCACAGGGAGAAGGTGCAAACTCCATGAATGCGGACCCGAAGAGGGAAACAACCCGGAACCTGGAGGTGCAAGGCGACAGCACTAACCACTACGTCACCGTGCCGCCTTACGATAACATATGACTAAGATTGTTTTATTACATGAACAAATGATACTACAAACATTTTTAGCAATTTATATGGTAGTTACATTTAATGCATGTGAAACAAAAAATATTTTAAAAAAACTAAATATTAAATCCCTTGCAAGACCTTTTTTTTTTCCTGGTTAACACTTAAATTATTTTATAAACTCTCTGTTGCTATCAAGACCATATTTACTGAGATAAATATACAAACTTGAAACAAGCTCAAGTATAAACGATGACAATTCTAAGACAGAACACACATAAAAACAATTTTGGGCACAATCTGGGTACAAGTCTGGGTCATACCCTGGAATTGATTTCCCATGTTCCCTTAAAGACTCCCAGCAAGTTTTAAGCTTTATTATTTTTTTTTTATTTCATTCTGCAGCAGAATTAAAATCTGAAACACAATAGCACGGTAGATCTGCTGAGGATCTTTAAGCCTGACATTAACCTCTAATTTGAAGACATTTACTGCATAGTTACAATTGAGAATACAATCAAGGCTCTGTCATAAAGTCCTCCAGTGTAATTAATGTAAACCTTTGACTCCCTTCTTGTGTAGGACTTTAAAATCCTAGTATTCAGGGTAGCCCCAATATTATGATCCTTTTAACCAAAGGATATAACCTTCATTATAGCAGATTATACTGGAACAATTCAGTTAAAGTTTGGCTTGAATTTATAAGAGGATTACATTCTGAAATTAAGCTAGGTTAAAAATGGTTTTAGACCATATGAGAAAAAATCTTATCTATTTACTGTACGTGGCCTTTGTAATAAGATGTTGGACAGACTGACTTTTCTATGATTCATATGAACAGATGTTGTTCCTTTCGACTAATAAAATATTAATTCTTTAAAAGCGATGAGAAAAAAATCAAGGAAACTACCATGGGAACCATGGAAAAGCAATCACTGTGCTCATAAGCACTATTATAATGTTCCTCATAAAGTCACGACAAAGGTAATAAAATAAATATAATGTTGGCTTGATTGAGAAAGTAATAATAATACTTCAAAAAGCAACATTCGTACTGAGAGGACTTGCCTAAATTATTTTGTATGGCTTGAAAAGGATAAAAGGAAGGAAAAAAAAAGCACAAAAGGTTTGGCACAGAAGGTCATATGACCGATAATGAATGACATTAAAATCCTCTCAGCAATGATGTCTAATTAGCTTCTACTAACCAAATAGCTAGTGTTCGAAGTCAGAATTATTAACATTTGATGAATATAGCAAAAACACCCTCATTAATTCTGACCAGCTAGCCGATGTTAGCAGAGAAGCTCATAAACATTAATGAATGACATAAAATACTCCTAGAAATCATGGTAAATTAGATTTGTGCTAAGTAGCTACATCATGTTCCAAGTCAACGTTATCATAATTTAAAAAATATTGCCAACAAATCCTCACAGAAATCATGCCAAGTTAGCCTCTGCTCTTAGCATGTAAACACAACGCTAAGTTACTGAAAATGAGCAACTCAGGAATTCAGACATCATGCTGAGTGAGTTTATGCTAATCTGATAGATAAATTTAAAATGTATGATTATTAACATTTAATGAATATGATTTAAAATCCTCACATAAATCATGGCAAGTGAGCTTATATTCGCTGACGAGCTTGTCTTCACAGAGGAGCGCTTGAGCATTAATGACTGACAAAAAAGAAAAAAATGTTCAGAATGAATGAAGTTTCCTAACCAAATAGATTATTTATGTTTACAGAATATTGAATACATGTTCATGGGGTGTACCCTATGGTGCCCAGGTCTCTGATCCTATGTTATCCCAGTCTAGGACAATGCTGGATTTGTTTTTTCAGAACTATGAAATAACACATGGCATTGGGTAATTAATTAACACCAACAGCAACAGTCATTTATTTACATTCAAGACATGAAGGTCAGCTGCTCTGTAACAGTTCTTGCAAGAACAGTATTGTGTCAAGTGCAATTGCAAAACCCATCAAGCTCCATGATGAAACGGTCTCTCATGAAGACCTTCCCAGGAAAGCAAGACCAAAATGTTCCTCTGCTGCAGAGGAGAAGATCATTTATAGTTACTAGCTTCAAAAATCACCAATTAACAAACAGCACCTCAGATTAGAGCCATTATGAAGGATTTACAGAGCAGAAGTAGCAAATACATCTCAATATCAACTGTTCAAAGGGGATTATTACATATTATGGACACTTTCGGTTTGGAAAGGGAAATAAAAATGATTTTTTAATATTTTTAATTTAGCTCAATAGGGCTGAAAACTCTATAGGCAAAACTTGTTGAAGTTTTCAGTCACCCACCTGCTATATGTCTCTCAGTATAATAGGCCTACACTTAAGGGAACGTGTCAAATGGCTGGAGTCATGGAAACACACCGTACACCAGAGGTGTTTTTAGACATATAAAAAAATACTTTTAAACAGAGATCATGCCACTTTTGTTTTATTATTATTATTTTTTTTATCATGACCAGTGGAACAGAAAGCTTGGCTTTGTGTATTAAATGGTTGTAAAGTAAATTCTAATAAAATTATAAAATAAAATATTAATGATAAATGTTTATTTCAAGTGTGACTTCAATATTAAGTGCCGTTTACAAAGTGCATGCCATTACCCAAAAATGCTCCCTAATACTGTATATCCTCTTGAAAATGCTGTCAGATTAGCGTTTCTGCAATTATCTGGTTGTGGTATACAGTAGAAACTCATGAAAATTAACGAGAGTCATCCAATCAACAATAGCAACCATGTCTAATGATGTAAAAATCATGGCAAGTTAGCTTTTGCTAGCTATTTACTGTACCTGACCTAGGCAGAAAATAAATCATTTATAGAAATCATGGTAAATTGGTTTGTGCTAACCTATCCTAATCTACTGTTTGAAATCAAGATTATTAAAATTGATGAATATTGCCAAACAATCTTCTCTAAATACATGAATATTCAGCTTTTGCATATAAACATAAATAAATATGAGACTGTGGTACCTTGGCATATAAAGGGCACATGAATTCTTGCCCTAAGAACTGAAATTTTGCAAGGAATTTGCTTTGGCATACAAATGAATGAACCGAGATAAACGCCAGCTACGTTGTGCATACATCTGAGGGCCGCTTAAAACAGAATTTGCGTCAGTGGAAAGCCAAGCAAAGCGAGTTTACACATATTCTTGTGGGTTTTTTTTTTTTTTTTTTTTTGCATTTTGTGCAAGATTTAGTGAAGACATAGCACCATGGGTCCAAAGAATGGTAGCAAGGATGGTAGCATGAAGAAAACGAAGCCACTTTCAGTTTAGTTTTTAAAGCAGCCCCTCCAAGAGGAATCATAAATTAAGGTTATGTGAGGTTTAATGTCTATTTATTTCATATTCTACTTCATTTATATGTATTTTTTAAATGTTTAGATTGTTTTTATATGCAAAAATATAATCATAGTGTTAGAAATTTGCAGTATTAGTAATTTATTTGGGGAGTGTAACAGATTATCTACATTTAGAATTTGAAAAAATGCATTATGCAATACAAAAATTCACCTTAAGAACTCGCCTTTGGAACGGATTAAATTTATACCCCGAGGTAGCAGTGTATATTTATGACATGACCCCATAAGAAATCATGCCCAGTGGTGACTTTGTGCTAACCTGATAGCTAGTGATTAAAGTCAGAAAACATAGTAGGTAAGTGTTTGCTGGCCAATTAGCTGGTTTAGCAAAGAAGTTTATAAATGTTGGGTAATGACATAAAAACCTTTTAGAAATAGTAGTAAATCAGCTTATAAGATTATTAAAATGATGAATAAAGCTTAATAGTATTATAAATGCTGGACGGGTTATCTCAAGAGAAGCATTCAGGAATTTTAATGTGATATACAGTAACTTAATATTATCTTAGAATTCATGGCTAGTGTTGATGAAAAAGATTTTAAACCTGTCAATTAGCTTACATAAGTGATGGACATAACTTTTATTTAAAAAAAAAAAAAAAGAAGCTAATTGGCTACCAAATCTCTGAATATACATGTGTATGGAAGGGTATACCTGTCACTAATCAAGCTACTCTACTGCTTAGAAGAAAGCCAGAAACTTCACTCCATACCAATGTATCTTAGTTGCGTGCCTCCCGTCCTGTCTTGGTGTTTTTTTCCTAGTTATCTGTATTTTGACCCTGACACTTCATCTTATGTCTTGCTCTTCGGATTATTGCTCGCTTGCGGATTTTGCCTTTGTGTATGACTTTGCATGTTTACTGACATTTGATCTTGGACCGCGCTTTGGATTTGATTGCTCTCGCTGTTTGATTACGATTCACGTCTGTATGTGTGCGTGTATGTGTGCGTGTATGTAACACTTCCGCATTCGCTGACGACGGACAAAGTGCTTTTACTGACAACTTGGATCTCTTTGCCTCGTGCCAGAATAATCAACCGAGGATCAGACACTGCACCTGTGCGCGCTCTGTATTTGCTCAAAGACACAATCATCACGGGACATTCTCTGTCAGACTCTCCTTTCATTTTTTTCAGGATTCCGTCTACGTCAACGACCAAGCCCCTCCACACGAATGGGGAACTGCTGTTTGGGATGCCAATGACCCATGTTGTTCTACTTTTAGGTTGTTCACTGATCGACCACTCCCACTTTGGCAGGGATGCCACCAGGCTATTACTAGAGTTCCGTCAAGGCCCTTACTCTGCATATGATTATGCAATTGAGTTCCGCACACTGGCCGCGTCCACTAAATGGTCTCATGGAGCTAGCAGGATGCACAGATGCTTGGTTGTCTCATAAAGGCCGCACCCAACCCCCACCCTCGCCAGACCCAGGTCCTTAGCTCCACCTCTGCCGCCTACCTATCCTCTTTCTACACTAACTTCTAGTTCTGACCCTGAACCCATGGAGAGCACCAGTGAAGTCTTCAGTCTGGTTTCAGTCTCTATTGGGCAGTCTTGTCACCACCGTCTCCAATGTCTGTTAAAGGCTCAAACTCCTCCGGTGAAACTAGGAAAAACTAACCTTTTCCCTAACCTGTGTCCACTTCTGCCGGCCATCATTGTAATGCATGGCAAACCTTATATGGTCTCAGCTCTAATTGACTCTGGTTTGGACCTCCCAACAATCTTCCTTGAAAATCTATTAGCTCTTTAGGCTCTTAATGGCACCTTCTTACCTGCCAATACCCATCATGCTATCCCGGTTTTTCTACAGATCTCTGGTAACTTTACCAAAGACCTCCCCCTCTTAGTCACGCACCACTTCCACTCGCCTCTGGTTCTTGGACGGCCCTGGCTTACCCGTCACAATCCCTGCATTGACTGGATAAAGAATATGATGCAGGAATGTAGTCCCTCATGTATGGCACCCTGTCTCAAGTCAGCCCATTACCTGCTTGCTACATATCCGCCCGACGAGGACTTCCCCGACCTGTCCACCATCCCTTGTGAATACACAAATCTAAAACAGGTTTTCAGCAAGTGACGAGCCCTCTCCCTACCACCCCACAGACCCTATGATTGTGCCATCAATCTCCTCCCAGACACAACCCCCCACCCCCATTGGGGGTTCTTTCTTCAAAGGAAAGGAAGGTTATGTACAAATATATTTCAGAGTTGCTTGCTGGTGGGATCATCTGCCCATCTTTGTCTCGTGCTGGGATTGTTTTTTTTTTTTGTAGCTAAGAAAAACAGGACGCTACGGCCATGTATTGATTATCACGTTCTAAATGAGATCACAGTCAAGAATCCAATGTATCCACTGCCTTGTTGGAGCAACTTTCTTAGACATTAAGACCCTAGTCAAGCAGGCATTGAATCAGGACCCCGGTCCACCAGAGACACCGTTTCCAGGTCTTAGAATGGGGCCATAACTCACAATTGGCCTGTCATCCCGGGGGGCCGGACCTTAGCACCCATCCAACAACGTTTATGGTGGCCTTCCATCAGAAAAGATACATGCCAGTTTGTTAGCACTTGTGACATCTGCGCCCACAACAAAACTTATAATAAACCACCAGCGGGTCTCCTCAGACCACTCCCGGTTCCACACAGACCATGGTCTCATATTGCGTTAGACTTTGTCCCAGGACTCCCAGGGTCCAAGGGCCACATCTACATCCTAACTGTCGTTAATCGCTTCTCTAAGGCTGATCACTTTGTTTCCTGCCTACAGACATCATCTCTGATTGCGGTCCCTAGTTCTCTGCCCAGTTCTGGAGAGCATTCTGTAGACTTATCGGGGACAATCCCAGCCTTTCATCTGTCTACCACCCCCAGACTAACAGTCAAACCAAGAGAGCCAACCAAGATCTTCACTGTATGACTTCTCAAGATCCACTCTCCTGGAGTCAAATGTTGGCATGGATTGAGTATGCACACAACTCATTACCTACAGACCCACAGGGCTCTTACCCATCCAGTGCAGTCAGGGTTATCAACCCACCCTATTCCCTGCTCAAGAAGAATAGGTGGCAGTTTCCTCAGCCCAGGCCTTTGTTCACCGTTGCAAAAGGACCTGGTTGCCGGCTAGGACCAGACTCAGACACTCGGTATCCCTCTTCAAACTTTATGCGAATCGTCAATGCGTGGATGCCCCGAACTACCGTGTTGGGCAAAGAATCATGCTTTCTACCTGCTATGTTCCGATTAACAGCGTTTTCCATAAGATCTCCCCCAGGTTCATCGGACCATTCACCATATCTAAGGTCATCAACGCATGCACAGTCAGACTACCATCCATCATGCGACGCATCAACTCTTCGTTTCACGACTACCAGAAAAAACCTAGTTGAAGGGGCATGTCAGCTGAAAGACTAACAGCAACTGTTGAAGAATTTAACAGCACTGTTAGATAAACAAACCGGTGCTTACATTGCTATAATTAATGTGCACCTACAGTACATCTCCAGTGCCAATTCGTGTGTTGCTAATTAGCACGCTTAATATACTCCTAATGTAATTCATCTAAAGCAGAAACGTGAAGAAATTCTCTGTTGGCATTTAAAAGAATGTGTTTGTAATTTCTGGCTGGCAGAAAGGACCATCAAATGTTTCATTTATGTTCATCTAATGATAATTATACTGTATTATATTATCAAAACTGTCAAACTACATTGTTATAATGATTTCGTTTTATTACGTGCTGCACATGTAGTTCATATTAAGTCCATGAGTTTCCATGGTTACCCCCATTACAGTTTGATGGCTATTAAGACCTGTTTACTGCGCTTTTACTGCTTCATCAGATACATTATAGCACTTACTCTATATTTACAGCATTTAGCAGGCAATTATTTCTCTACCTACAGGTACAGTACACCGTAAAAATCAAAGTAGATAAATGTTAAATGAATTAACATTGTATTGTTGGCCTAATGTTTTACAGTGTTATTTGTTGAGACAACAGTTAGCAATGTGTTCTTGAAAACTTTGTTGACACAGACTAAATAAAGAAAACAAAATTTAAGTGTTATATCTGTTAACTTGCATGAAAACCAAAATCTGTTGTATTTGAATGAATTGATTAGATACCTGGTTAATTTAATACATCACTCCAAACATGTAGTTACTCTAACTACTCTAACTATAGTGAGAATGACGAACTAAAAACTAAAAACTTTTCAATCGATGTTTGGTCAGGTCTGTGCTCTGAACATTAAATTCCAAAAAAACTGGACATACACCTACGTATGAAGCCACCTGAATAATTTGTATTGAACTTGGAGAGTCACACTCCCCTCCGATTCACATGTTCACATGACACATTGGAAAAAAAAAACTGTTTGTCTTTGCTAGTTTTTACATTTTTTAAAATGGTTATGATATTTTCACATAAAAACATCAGTAAGAGACTAATAAGCAGCTTGTGTTTGTATAGCTTGAAGCCAGGTATTTTATTGACCTTAAAGCAACCTTGAGCAAAATGGAACCCGTATTCTCCTGCTTTATGCACATCAATGTTTTAACTTCCATGTTGTGTACCAGTCAAATCTGACCGATTTACATGTTTCCTTTCTAAAAAAAAAAAAAAAATGCAAAAATTTTTATCAATTTCTCATGGTTCATTGACTTTCTTCACACATGGCCTTTAAACACAAACCTAACCCTGCAGGTATCTTTTAGCAGAAACACACACACACACACACACATATCCCTTTTTGGCTTTCATGGCAGTCTGCAAAATGAGGATTTTATGTGGTGTGTTTACAGATCCTGCAACAAATCTGTGTCCAGCTTATGGGATGAGGACACTGGTAAGGCAATTTTTCACGCTACAATGTTTTTGCAGAACTTCCACGTCCTGTCACGTGTGATTTGATTTGATGACAAGAGCAGCCCGCGGTCAACAAGACAAGCTGGTAGGTTTGGCAGAAGTGGGTGGAGCTCCTGCCACAAACCAGGACCGGACATCACTGTTGATCAACATCTCGTTGGCTTTAAGCAGTATATACCGAACAACCCATCTTAGTATGGTATAAAGATATGGGCAGCATATGATGTGAAGACATGTTATGTACACAGGCAAGCCAGCTGGTGGTGTTCCTGAGAGAAATCAGGAGAATTTATTTGACCCCTGCAGGCGAGGTTGGGTCCTAGAAATGACTGTAGGGCTACTTTATAATTGTAAATATGGTCATACAGTGTATGGGTCAAGCGTTATACTGTATTTGTAATATAGTTTTCCCTGTGTACCTTTGGGCTTTGGTTGTCAATATATCATACTAGTCAGTTTTGACTGGGAATGTGACTTTGATAAACATTTTAGTAAAATACTTTGTGATAAATAGTACAATAGGTTTCATCGTACTATTTGCTGTAGTTAAAATAATATTTATATAATGTTAATTTTTCTAAATGCTAACAGAAAGGGGTCACTACAGCAGCTCATCCAATCCATACATAAACTTGACACATATTTTACCCCAGACGCCCTTCCTGACGCAACCCTTCCATTGTATTTGGGTTTGGAACCGGCACTGCATCCAGTGGCTGGGGTTTGGACACTAGCTAGGAATCGAACCCTAGCTCTCCACATGGCAGGCAAGAAACCTACCACTGAGCAACAATGGCTCAGTTAATAGAGTTAATTGAGCCCACAACCAATGCTACATGTCCTGACTTAAATATTTGAAATATAAGTTAAGTCTTTGAAGTGGGTACAAGTTGTGTCAACTAAACAGTAATGTGAAATATCTTGTTAGTTTCCCTAAAAGTTGAGTAAACTTAAAAAATCTCCACAACTTGTTACTTATATCACAGACACATTTGACATGATTTAGCAAGTTTACCCAAGTCCTGCCCATTCACAAATGTATAAGTGCATGCACGCCCTTTATCTTTCTTGTCAGGAAGCTTCTGTCGATATGTTAGAGTCTCCCGGAACTCCCGGGGGCAGTGGGATGTCTGCAATGTTTCCATAATTAGCCAGTGTATATAAAAACTGTAGTTATTTTGCCTAATAAAAGTGAAAGAAGCCTCACATGTCGGAAAGCTGTTAGTAATGTGTGCATCTTTCCTCACATTTGTCACAGTGTAACACAGTTAATTGTTTATTCATGCTCATTACATTAAAGAGAAGATAGGTAAACAAAGGGAAAGTGTGTGTGTGCGCATGTGTGTGTAAAAATGATCAGAGATGGATTATAATGCCAAACATGTATTTTCAAACAAAAAATCTTAATGATACTATTGATCCAGTCCATTGTGTGTGTGTGTGTGTGTGTGTGTGTGTGTGTGTGTGTGTGTGTCTGTTTGTGTTTTCTTCTGATGCAAACATTATTCTGTGACATCCAGAATGCTTCACTGCATTCAATCAATAGCATGCATGTTCTTATCTACATGAGTGAGATTACTTTCCAGTCTATACATCCAAACATCCACACCTCCTACATGATTTAGTTTTGAATTAATTAAAAATGAATGTATGTATAAAGACGTTGGGCAATGAAACTGAAACACTGGCCAATTTAGTGTTGAAGGTTTTATGGCTAGATTTGACCAGCCTAGTGGCCAATCTTTATTGACTGCACATTCCACCAGCAAAAGCAGTAAAAGAAAAAAAAAAAGCAGAGTGTAAAGGTTTAATCAGCAGAGTAATAGCACAGTTTTGCTTAAAATATTCTAATGCACACAACATTATGGGTGACATATCAGAGTTCAAAAGAGGACAAATTTTTGGTACGCGTCTTGCTGGCGCATCTGTGACCAAGACAGCAAGTCTTTGTGGTGTATCAACAGATCAACAGGCTCCAGGGCCCCTGCATCCCTCTATAAACGATGAGTAAGTGAGTGAGTTAGTGAGTGAATGAGTGCCCTTCATACATTACAGGCAACATAACCCATTCTTTGGAAATTGCTTTCTTCTTTATCCTGCATACATGAGCTTGCAGATGGCCTGACTGGTCATTGTCCTTTTGATTGACAGTTGGTTAAGTATGCTGTTTCCATCACTCAGAGGTCATGGCCATTTATCTTTCTTATAGTTTTTTAGTTTTTTCAGCTTTGGATAGATACAGCGATCTTTACAACTCAAACCCCACTGCCAGAGCTATACAACATTGATCGCCAACGATACACAGGTAAACTGTCGACAGGACAATGGCCACTTAAAGGCCCAAGGCCAGCCAAATTAGCAAATGTCAATGCTGGCCACAAGATCACACAGTGCACAACAGCCCACCATACACAGAGTCCAGAAGGCAAAGTGCCCAAGGCAACCAATCTGGCATCTAAATTCCCCAGATCTCAATCTGAACAAGCACCCTAGGGATTCTTAGGAAAAACAAGACTGATTCACAGAGGTCCTACCCTGCAATTCACAACACCTGAAGAAACAGATGCCAAATCCTTAAAAAACATATTCTCCGAGGTCCTGTTAAGTCATGCCACAATATGGGTGGCCAAACCACCCTGGTGGCACAAGGGCAACCCAAAACCGAAGGTGGTTTTATTATGAACAGTTTTAACTTTATGACTGATTGGTGTACTGTATGTTGTATCAGCCATAATTAGTCGGTACCTCAGTAAGCGTTTCCTTTTTTTTAATTTTGACCAAAGCAGCCAGGGACCTAGAGAGAGCTGATTGGCCGAGCTCTCTCAGTGGGGCTGTATGGGTGCACTTAGTGCTCTCACATCAATTACGGCTCTACAGCCAATCATGGGCTAACACAAACAGGAGGAGCAGATAGCACTGTCCTTCAAGTATATTACGCCGCCCCTAATGGTGCGTGAGCAACCAGTTCGAAAAGATACTGTCAGCTGGTGTCACGTGGTTTGGGGAAAACGCGTAAATGTCTTACGCTCTTCCTGACTGGTACAGTAGTAGTAGCTTTAATATGGGAGTTAACTAGTGATGGGTTTAGCATTAGGAAGAAAGGGGAAATCTATTGGGGGAAAAAAAACTTTAGAATGTTTAGAATATTTATGTACTGTACAATATCATCATTTATAAGAACAGCTGAAACCATCCTAGAGCACGTGTTACAGATTACAAATTATTCATAACCTCCAGACCTTTTGACCAATCAGAATCAAGCCCTCAACAGCACTTCATGCTCTTTTGCAGACCTAAAATCAATTTGTGCATTTGAAACTTCAAGACTGTGAAATGCCTCTTTAGCCTTAAAAAGGAAAAAAAAAAAAGAGTGGGTGTTTTAAAAGTGTGTGTGTGTGTGTGTGTGTGTGTGTGTGTGTGTGTGTGTGTGTGTGTGTGAGGATAGATAGGCATGTCACACACTTGAAGTGTCAGTATTACATGTCTAAATGATTGGCAGCTGCTGCTCACCCATGAAGGTCTGTGTGTGTGTGGGGGGGGATGTTGGTGTGTGTTGGTGTGTGTGGGTGTGTGTGGGTGGTTTCTCAAGTCTGAAAAAGAAAAAGAGAGCCTGACACACAGAAATCTGTTAGCAAAAGTCAAAACTGCTGGTGAGGCATAAGGGAGATTTGCTAATTAAATTCGTTTTGTTAATAAACATTGAATGGAATGATTGGAAGCAGGACTTGATTATGGCTTGTAATTATTTACAGAACGAAAAATCTATCATTCGAACCACCTTCTGTTTATGATTCGGCTTCTTGTTTCTCATACTGTATATCTTTTGCTAGCTAGCAAGCTGGATGCTAGCTGTCAGAATATCTGCTATGAGCCTTATTTAAAAAACTAAACAAAAAAAAAAAAAACATACAGTATTTTGCTAACACATGAGAGAAAGTTTAAATGGGTTAGTGTTTATGAGACAAAAATAATTTAGGAACTGAAAATTCACTATAGATTTATAAGAACCCAAATTTCTTTTATATTTCTGAGTGTAGAGCGTCTGCTGTACAGAAAGACAGGCAGACAAGTACATGGGCTTCTACCTGAAATAATAATATCACTGGTTACATTGATGCTGATCAGCTAAATTTTAAGCTTTAACTTTTTAACTATTACTAAAAACTCTTTGTCCATCAACGAATGCCAATTATTATTATTTTAAGGCCATGGTTGGCCTTGCTGCCCTTAGTATCTTTTATAGGATCCTGTAATCTGTTACGGGACATTGTGATACATTACTAGCATTATTAGGGGCCAGGGGTAGCTCAGTGGTTAAGGCATTGGACTACGGTTCGGAAGATCCCAGGTTCAAATCCCACAACCACCAAGTTGCCACTGTTGGGCCCTTGAGCAAGGCCCTTAACCCTGAACTGCTCAGATGTGTAATAAGATTAAAAAAAAATGTAAGTCGCTCTGGATAAGAGCGTCTGCCAAATGCCTAAATGTAAATGTACTAGCAGCCACTTCTTGCATTAATGCTTCTTGCCTATAAAAAAAATATAAATGCACAAAGCTTGGGCTACAATTCCATCTGGAATATCCAGATACAGGTTGTGTGATATCACTAGAAATAAATCAGGCTCAAAAGCCCTTTTGTAAGAAGTTATATTGAAATTTATGTTCTCTCTAGACTGTACAAAATATATAGTAATATTTAATGACAACAGAATTTTGCAGCAAGCATGGCTATGGGTTTAGATTTAAAATATGAGGCCAAGAAAGCATTAGTCTACCATAACCATTTAGGAGCTTGAAGAGAATTATGTTGTTTGATTTAACAATTAAAGGAGTAAATGTACAATGTGTCATTGTTTCATTAATAAAATTAAGCAATTTACTGTAGATTGGTGACCAAATTGCTGATCTGGCTTTTATACTGTACAAATGTTTCACAAATGCTATTTACTATAAAAAAAAAACTATGATTTGTTTGTTTATTTAACCAGTCATTTAGTTCCTACCACACGTGACTGGCGAACTAGCGTTATTCTGAAGACCAAAAGTTTTGTCAGTGTAATTAACAGGGTTAAAAGTAGTTTTACATTTTTACTGGTACTGTAGAGCCAAAAGATGAGGAGAATAAACCATTGAGGTGGTGGGCAGTCCTGAAAAAACATATAGGATTTATTTTATATTTCCACTTACTCTGCTTTAGAATAAAGTTAGATCTGTGTTCTGGGGGTGAATCCCAAATAGCATAAAATGGTAAGCTAGTGCACTACGCTTGATGTAGAATCCCTTGTTCCACACATCAAGTAGTGCCCTCGATCAGGATTTTGAGATGTACAGAATAAAATATTAGTATTCTACATCATTACAGATATTTATCACCCCAAGACCTTGTTTTTTTTGTTGTTTCTTTCTTTCAATACTTTTGCCATTCAATATAAATAAGTTAAAAAAAACGATACTCAAAGAAGGCATGTCTCTTTGTGGAGATAAAGTGGATTGAGAGGCTTGTGGAATTTAAGGTCAATTAGTTGGCATGCACGAAGAAAATCTTGGCTGGATCTGGTGTACACACAGTGTTAGAAATCTAAATTCTTTCTGTGCATGCATTTGTGCTTTATGCAAAGTCTATTACACGAGGCCCCTGGAGTTGATGGATGACTTGTTTACTTCCATTGACAAGCAGTGTTTTCTTTTTGCCTTTGGCTGTAATTAATCTACATAATCTAGAGAATTCAGACTTCAAGGTCACAAAATATCAGTGATTGCAGAGCTGCACACCACATCCTGTGCTTATCAGAACTTTAGCTCAGTGCTCTGTTGTACTAATTGAGTCAATATCAAGTTTCAGTTATTAAAGAATGAGAACAGGCACTGGGTGTAAGGAGCGTATGATTAAATCCAGAATTCAAATGCAAATTTTCATTTATTAATTTATTCACTCATTTTCACTATGCGCTTGAACCTAAGTGAAGGTTGCTGTGGAGCCAGAGCCAATCCCAGGCTCTATACTGTGTGTAAAGCAAAATTATACAGTAACAGCTGGGATGTTTAACTATATGTATCACTCTGTGTCACAGGTTTTCTAACAATCATTAATTGTGTTAACTGTCGGTCGTCAGGATGGGTAAAAGTAGATAAGTACGGTCCGCAGTATTGGAAAAAGAGAAGAGTAGCTGCCTTCCAAAACACACATTCAAAACCTGTTATAGAAGCACTTTCTGCAGGAAAACACATCTAATAATCTCATGTCGTCGTAAACAACAATTTGTCTGTTTAGTCAAAAAAGTCATTTTGAATTGCGACTCAACTGCCCATGTTGCTTTGTTTATGGCTAACGTGAACTACAAGGCTAATTAGATTCTATTACAAGGCTGAATCCCACATCCTTCTCTAACACCTGATAAAGGGCACTACTTGGTGTGTGGTACAAGGAATTTTAAATCCTAACGCACTGACTTTTGTGTTTCAACCCCGGGACCAAGAATTTAGCTTATATCTCAAAGTGGAAAAACTAAGTGGAAACTTAAAGTAAATCTTGTACATTTCTCAGGATTGTCCACCACGTCTACGGGTTTTTCTCCTGACCAACACATTTACAGTACATAGTATGGGCAAGTTCAGTATAGATAATCTTCCTCCTGGAAAGTTTTGGGGAGTTTAGAGCTGTTTGACCAGACTGTTCAGATAAGGAAGTGAGAAAGTTGGAGAGAAGGAAAAAATTGTCCATCCATCCTATGTAAGGATATAACTTTAAGTAAACTCAGACTTTTATTATTTAATAAATTTTGGATGTCACTGACAGTCACATATTGATTATAAAGATAATTATAAAGATTAACAAGCATTATAATGAAACATAAATACATTTTAAAACCGGTACCTAAAATACACCTTAAAACCAGTGAGTAATAAGCTACAGTGGCAGCTGAGTGCTCAGTGAATGGCCATCGGCAGTCCACTTTTATAGCCATTTCAATTAAAGTTCAGTGTCAGAGGAAGTGACTCAGTGAACATTAATTTAAAGGTAATTACATAGGAATATGAGAGATGTTTCATTAAGCAGAAGCATATGAGCATGTTAAATATGAAACAGACAGCTCTTGCGTTGCGTTGCATCATTTTGGGCCACTTGGATTTGTTTACAAAAGGACAGGAAACTTTATAGATAATGATTAGACATGTCTGATGAATTTAATATAGACTTTAGGAGTCTAATTTAGTGTTTGAAGATTTCAGCTGTCCTTTTGCTTTAAATAGAAATGATAAAATGTATATTCAGATGAAAAAAAAAAGGTGGACATTAAATAAAAGAAAGAAAGAAAATCCTGTTCCCTTTAATTACCACATAAAACATGCGAGCTGATTTACTAGTTTTTTTTTGTTTTGTTTTTTAAGATTGTATTTTAAATCATATTAAGAGTCAAAATAGTTAAGTCAGAAATGTCATGTGATTAATACAACTGAAGTGCAGCTACTACTTTTGTCTAACCTCGATTCTGCTGTTCTAAACCATTTTAATCTGATGCTTTTCTATATAGATACTGTTTTACAAAAAAATGTAATATTCTCTACATTTTTATACCTCAAATTCCAACAGCATTAAAATCTGGCCTGTTTTTTTAGGGAGAGTGTTGTTGTTTTTTTTCCTCCACAGAACACACATTTATAATGCTGTTTTGTTCTGTGTTCAAACCGAATATTAAAGTTTGTTATACCTTCTTTAGTCAGCGACTTACTTTTCTCGGTAATCTTAATAAAATACAAATTCACTACATTAATCAAGAGTATAATATCATTTACATAATTATTTAATAAATAGATTTAAAATATAACACACATTATTCTTTTTTTAGACACTACCTTGCCAGAAAACACTGTAATATTTCATTCAGGCACCTTTAGTTGTTATAATGGTGGTCATTGTTGTGAACAGAGTGTGAAAATGATTCCTCGTGCTCCCAAAACCACTCCTTCACAATCTTGTCCTTCCTTTTTCTCCTTAACTATGGCCGTGCCATCAGGGAAGAAAACCCCCACAGACGTTTAGATCATCAGCTGACTTAATTTTTTTGCCATACAATGTTGCTACGTCTAGACCTGAGCAACTGGAACAACCCCAGATCATAACACCGCCTCCAGAGACTTGTAGAGTGGTCACTATGCATAATGAAGTGTGCTTCCCTACTTACCCTGATGCACCCATCGCTCTGGAACTGGGTGTTCCAAGACTCATCAGGCCACATGACCTTTTCTATTGATCCATCATCCAATTTTTTATGGTTTCTAGCAAACTAAAGCCTCACTAACATGTGGTTTTCCTATGCCTTCACTGTTGGTTAGTGCCGATCTTGTATCAAAGCACATTTAACCCAACACAGATAACCAAAAGGGCTGTTTAAACCTAAAATAACTGCAGAAATTAAAAAGAGATATAAAAACAGACGATAATAAAAAAATTAATACTGTAGACTGCTTTATCCTGTATACAGGGTCGCGCGGGGACTGGAGCCTATCCCAGGAGACTTAGGACACGAGACAGGATACACCCTGGACAGTGTTGCCGATCCATCACAGGGTACACACACTCACACACTCATTCACACCCTACAGGCAATTTCAAAACACTAATAAGCCTAATCTGCATGTCTTTGCACTGGGGGAGGAAACCAGAGCACCTGGAAGAAACCCACCAAGCACGGGGAGAACATGCAAACTCCTTGCACACAAACCAGAGGCAGGAATCAAACCTGTGAGAGTTGGAGATATACAGGGCTGTAACTCATTCCAGAGTGTAAGGGCTGCTACAGGGAAAGGTGCGAATGCTCTGGTTTTCAAGCCTATATAGACTTCAAACATTACATAAAACTTCTAAAGCCATGATACATATTGCTGGCTTGAGAGTTACCTTGGATGTGTTTGATCTATTTCAATAGAGGTTAACACTCAGCATGTTCAGCTTTTAAAAGTTGCTTAGGTCAAAGATGTTATTAAAGATGAATGTAAAGTGTCTTGTCCATATTAGCTTTTGAACTAAGGAGGGGGGGGGAGTGTAGAAGTGAGGAAATGAGCTGAAAAGAGAAGGACGGAAATAAGAAGAAGATAATGGTGATTGATGGTCTCCAGAGCCTCTTGTTCCAAGCAATAGCTTTTATTTTCTTTCCAATCATTCTTCTTTTACACAGGCAATACAGTACACACTGAGCCATTGACTCAGTTACACACTGCGGTGTGCGCACAGTGTAACTGTCACGTTCTCTTTAATCCTGACCTTGAATCTGTGCACCTATCAGTTACTGGGCTGCACTTTACCTTTTTTGTCATCAAATGTTGAAACGATCTTCATCTTCTTTTATAGGCTGGAGCCTATCCTAGGAGACGAAGAAGCATGGTACTGTACACCCTGGACAGGGTACCAATTCATCACAGGGCACACACATACACTATATACACACAGACTATGGGAACTCCAATTAGTCTAATTAGTCTGTATCCGTTAGTCTGTGGGAGAAAACAGGAATAACCGGAAAAAACCAGAGTACCCGGAAGAAACGGGCCAAGCATACAAACTCCACACACAAAGACAGTGAAGTGTGAGGCCACCCATGATGAAATAAAAATTTTCGAAATACAAAAGCAATAAATCACAGCAGCCCATTACAGTTCCCCTCCATGCCAACAGAGGTCACTAGAATGCCTTCTTTAAAAAAAAAAAAAAAAAAATTCTGACTACAGATTTGAATTAAGTTTTAAACAAAACTTTACAAATGGATTCTCACACCTCTAATAAGTCTGCTTTACTCACTCACTCATCATAGAGTATTTACCGCTTCATTCAGGTGTCTCAATCCAGGTGCAAGGCGACAGTGGTAACCATGAATTTTTAGCTTAAATCAAAAATGCTGTCAAAAAATATTGTTGTTGAGTTGTTGCACTGATGAAATATCTCAGTATTAATTTAAGATTTTTGCCTCCTTAGGTATTGGATTCGTATTATATGAGCTCTTCTATTAAGTGTGAATAATATCAATGGTGACCTTTCTGAGTCAGCTGTGAAGATATTAGGATGTTCTACCTAATTAAAATTCCCAAATGTTGCAAATTTAAACTGTGGAATAATGAAAAATCCTGAGTCTTATTATCCTCTTCGTAGGAGCTATTAAACCAAAGCAGGCATTTATTACAATGTGTATCAAGTAGGTAAACTCAGTGAACAGGTGGAAAACAATTACAAGATCATGATGGTCCATGTGGCTGAGCCATCCTGGTTTTCTCAAAGTGAGGCAGACTGAACGTACGGACAGACATACTTAGACTGATAACATGATGGAAATCTGCTCTGTAGAGTCATGTCAGTGGTACTGTTCAGTTTAAAAATTAGATAAAGGAAGAATTATTGCTTGATGCGTCCAACTCACTTCGATATGCTTATGCCTGGTTTTCCAAAAACCGTGGAGAGGGACAAACACATACACACACTTAAGATGCATCTCTGATGGAATTCTCTGTTTTTAAGCCAGGGTCACGTCTGTCCTGGACATCAAAATAACAAAAGGCATTAACATGTACAGCAAGTCACAGAGACACCCAGAGACAGACGATAGGAAAAGCAAAGGTTTGAGTGGACACAAGCTAGTTGCAATGTATGAGGGTGAGTCAAAAAAATATTTTAATTAATGGATAGCGGTCCTCTGTGTTTAATTCGAAGTTTAGTCTTCAGCTCTTCAATAAGAGTCTCACTGTGATGTGCACTGTTGATTGTTGAACCTTTTTCTTGATAGTGTTCCAATACTTCTGGGCCTTGAAAATCTTAGAAAACTGTAAGCATTGATGAATTTTTCAGCTGATGGTCGACTTTTAAATTTTTATTATTTTTTTTTGTTGATTGAGGATGATTCTGTTCCAAACTTTGCCGTTTACTCTCAGGCTCGTAGTGATGAATCTGTGTCTCGTCACAAGTAATGATTTTCTTTAAGAAACTTCCATCTTCTTTAAAGTATCAGTCCAAATATTATTTGCAGATGTCCAAAAACTTCTGTGAGTTGTTTCTGTACCAGGTACACCCTCAGACCACAAAAAGGCATCACTACATGCTGCTCTTCTTTCATGTTAACCACAAGTGGTGCATCCAATTTTGCTCGCACCGCAATCAGTGACTGGGGAGACAGGAGTCATAACCAGAAAGCGGCTGATAAAAATATGCGGCCAACAGAAGTTTTAAACCGGAGTGCGGATAATTTTTGACCCACCCACGTATACTCTATTGTAAGTATTACTATGTGATGCACTAGGAGAGGGTGCATAGAGGCATGGGGAAGTTCGCACATCTAAAAACCTGAAAGCATTGATTTTTTTTTTTTTGTTTAATTAAAACTAAATCAGAACTTTACTGTAGCTGACTAGGCCGTGTTCACATTACAAGCCTCATTAGACAATACACCGCATGACGTTTTCGCTCAGATCGGGTCTGTTTATCTCGACAGTTCATGTTCGTAACTGGAAGTGACTTGTATCTGTTGTTAATGTGAATGCACCTTTCAACTGAAAAATATCTTTTTTTTTAGGATCATTTTTTGTCACAAACAACAGTAAAAAAGTCTTACTTGTAAGACAACCCTTCACAGTTGAAGTGACAAATGAATGCACTATCAGCTCAAGGCTGTAGAAGGATTTGCTCTGGAGGTTTGCAAACAGCTTGTCAGCCGTATGTGATCAGGTCAGGGAGGCCAAATTGAAAAAAAAAAAAAAAAAACATATACAGTAGCTAACATTTACTATTTTTGAGTTTTTTATCTGGAGTATTTATTTAACAGAGTACTTCTTTAGGGCACTGCAGCCAGATGGGTTTTTGGCCATTCTTTTAAACACTATGCAATTTTATAGGCAAGGAATTAATAAAGTTGCTTAAATATAAATTAAATCACCATTTCCCCATCCTTCCACTGAACACATTCACTTCTGGCGCTGTCGCCTATCGTCGCTCGCCACGCTGCTGAAACTGAGTGACGATGGTGTCAAATTAAGGCAGAAAATCTAATCTGTGTCACTTCAATTCAATTCAATAAAAGTAATGCATCCACTACATTTTTATTTTATTTTTTTACCCGATCTGTTGAAACTTAAAAGCCGACGCTGTTTTCCTGCTAGTGTGGGCCCGTCAGTATTATCAACATCACGGCCTTTTTTATCCAGAACGGGGCTATCAGCAAACCTCGCCTGCACACTGTGTCTGTGTGTCATCCATAACAACGCTGCAGTATCATCCATAACTGTGACAATGGTGAAAAAGCATACTGTGGTAAAAATAGTAATGTCAAACACTAGGAAGGGTATACACCTCAGTGCATTCCCCATCTGGCTGTACAGACTGTATTTAGCAATAACAAGACATGGTTTATTAGCAAGGAACAAAGAATTAGAGCATTACACTGACAATCAAGTCCCTTTGACAGCTTTTTGAAAAGACAAGAATCAGAACAATGTATGAACACAATGTACGAGGGCTGTTCAAGTCAAACCAGGACTTTTGATTGTACAGTACAAGGGCTGTTCAAGTCAAACCAGACTTTTGATTGTACAGTACAAGGGCTGTTCAAGTCAAACCAGGACTTTTGATTGTACAGTATGAGGGCTGTTCAAGTCAAACCAGGACTTTCGATGTTATGAGAGTGAAAAATACTTTTATTTCTCTATATAATCCCCTGATACACTAATGAACTTATCCCAGCGTTTTACTAGTGCTTGGACACCATCAAGGTAGAAAGTTTTCCCAGGACGCCGGAACCAAGATCGGACTAACTGCTTAATGTCTGACACACTGGCCTTCCAGAAACTCCTTTAATGGCCCAAACATGTGGTAATCTCTTAGAGGTCAGAACTGTGCAAGAGATGTGGCAATAACTCCCAGCCGAGTGCAAGTGGTGTTGGTCAATGACTGTGTGTACTGTACAGTTCCACAGCACAGACAGATGCGTCTCTTATGCAAGTTGGAATCACTGCAGTCCCATATTAGCAGGGATCTTCCAACCTTCTTAAAAATTTTGCACCATTCAAATGTTGTACTGTACTACCGCCGAGAGTCTCATCATCGTACCACGATTGAAGTCTTCTGTAAATGTCAGTCAGTTTTTACGCCTTTATTCATGAGAAACTGTATTAGCAGTCCCAGTTTGACTTGAACATAGGTAAACAAGTGATACCGCAGAGGTTTCAAGAGGCTACTCAATATTAGGCATGTGGTCATAATGCTAAGGCTGATCTGTATATACATTAGGTAAAAAATGAAGGGTGTCTTAAAAAGTCAAATGTTCTGTATGAACTGCTTTTGTGTGTTGTTTAGACACTGAAAACACCCAATTAGTTATAGAAGAGAGAGAGAGAGAGAGAGTCAATGCATTTGCATGTCACTGTAAAACATAGTACTGACTACTTCATATTAGTTTTATGTTAAATCCAGGAAAACTCACTTAAAAAAACACTAACAGAAGCCTAGTAAAGAAATAAAGATGCTGCCCAATGATCGGAAGAGTAGGACAATGTGGTGACTTAAATAATAATGAATTCTTTGGAGTGAATAATAGTTTAACACTAGAACCAACAGACGTTTTAGACATACTAAAACCTCCAGCCTGCATGCCAAACAGCATCAGCATCCCTTTTGTTCTCTCAAATCAGGCATAAAGTTTCCCAATTACTAATCTAATGAGATATTAAGCTCTCGTAACAATTGCGCAAGTGCTAGCTAAACCGGAGAGTCGTGAAGTCTCCAGTACAAAGGCTGACCTGTAGAGGTGAAGTACCACATACAGTAGATGCACAGCAAAGGCAGAATACATTCTATACACACTATAAAAACAATACTGGAAAGTATAAAAGACGTACAATATGTTAGCGATAAGTGAAAGTCGTATCGCCAAAATAATTTATTACATGCAATTGACTGTGGATTACTCTTTCTGTTGCGTATAAAAATGCACCCAGGTATTGTAGCACTTCTTTAATTTATTTTCAGACTTTGGACAGCGTGCATTATCGCAAACAGAGTGGCAAGCCGTTTCAGACTGAAATGAATGATGTTGTACTGAGTGGTTCACTTGAGTTTATAGAGAAAGTTTTTCACATGGCTGTAATAAAGTGATGAATACAAAGTCATCTACTGTATATCATGTTACAAAATAAAATCTACAAAACATAACTTATTGAAGAGGAGATGATTGCCTGTCGCACTGATACAGTAGATGTATTTTTAAAATCAGGTGTAAAAACTGTTTCCAAGTTATGTTTGGAAAAGCAGACAAATATAAATTTGTCTAAATCACATTCATCAAATCTACTGGGGATCAAATATTCATTTCAGTATACACTTTTAGTGTAGCATGAATAAACGATATCTACAGTATATACAGAAAATAAAAGTACAAAAAAGAAATACAGTGGCATAGGCCATACGTCAATATTTTTTTGAGCTAAGGCATATGATGCCCTGCTGCGCTGCAAATTAAGCCACATTAACACAATAAAAACCATCAGCTACATTGTATAATGTTATTCGGTTTTAGTGCAAGGGGCTGTAACACCCTTTGGCTTTGGAAATGGCAGTTCTAGTGGTAAAAATGCTGTTGTCTGATGTAAGTTGATTTAAGTTAATGTTGTAGTGACTTGCATGATTTTACACTTTTCAGTCTGGTTACTTAAGTGATTACACCCAGTGTTAAAAACTAGAAACTGAAACTAACAAGTCCCTTGAGGAAGGAGTCATACTGCCCCATGGTTATAGGAGGAGGAGGAGCGGACAGGACAGTTAATGCTAGAGGTGCAGGATTGCATTTTTTTTTTTTTTTTTTTGGTCAAATTGGATTTGTTTAAAAAAAAAAAGGAAATCTAATCAGAAAAATCTAATCACATAATCAAAGTGCATTATATACACTGCAAGAATTGGAAATTGGAAAAAAGGATTACTGAGTACTGTAGATAATGTCAGTAGGCCAGGAAAGTGACCTTGTTTGCAATACAAAGTCTACTTCTATTAATGAGACAAGTATTGGAACAATGTATGAGCATAATATATGAGGGGTGTTTAAGTCAAACCAGGACGTTTGGTTGCTCAAAATAATATGATAAAAAAAGAGTAAAAACTACCTTTATTTTTCTAAGTTAGAGAAATGGCTTCAAGTCTTTTTAAGAAACCAATAGTAGAAGTTAAGCATGGCAGGTTTGACTTAATGTCGTTTGAGGCTAAGATGTTATGATGCTATTTTTTTATCCTGAATGTCTAAATATTTTTCTTCCTATTTGCATTTCAAACCTAGAAATGAATGAACACAACATACACAGAGCATCACGATGCATTCTGTAGAACTTTGGTGTTGACTTGAAAACCAACCTTTGACAAGATACTTTAGATCTTTGACATAATGCTTGTCACTGTCGGGTCTGATAAGGCTTAGATAGCTCCTGCTGGTTGTTTTGCGGTAGATGACTGACATGTTTGTCAAAATCAAAATCTTTTTTTTTTTCTTAAGCCAGCAATCTTCTCAGTGGGGCTGTAATCAACAGACAGTTCTCCAAGTCAGCCGTTCAGACAAAACTTAATATGACAACTCTGCAACCGTGTGTGTTTCTCAGCAGCTATCAAAAAACCTATACAGTACAAAGTGTCCCACTAGAAGGTCTAGAAGTTCAAATAAGTTAAATGATTTTGATGCCATCAGTTTCAAGAAAGCTTTGCATGAGATGACAGAGGACGAGATCTTTTATCTAACTTTAAAATCTCCTCACTTGGAACATCCTAAAGTAGGCGACTAATTAAATCTTTTTATAAAGACTTAAAAATTAAATATTGATTCCTTTTTAATTGTTTTCACTTGCTTTACCGCAAAGCATGTAGAAATTAAATATTCATGAGTCCAGTAGAGTCGATATGGGCGTACAAGTCAGCTACTGTACAGTTGTACAAATGCTGTTCTGGTTAACGTGTTCTCTGGAACAATAAAGCGTGTTTATTTATAAAGGATTTGGTTAAATTGCATGTTATCCAATTTAACCAATTTATCCAGTTTATTTAAATTGAATAACATGCATTATGATCAGCCACATACCCATGTACTGTACAGTATATAGTAGGATAACTGTCTAAAGGTGTTAGCATAATATCCGGTTTGCTAGATGTTGTGCTAGAAAAGCTAAAGCTCCCCAGTTGAATCACTTTATACCTTATGCTGAATATTTTAAAAGACCAAAGAAGATTACACATTCTACATAGAAAGAAATTTAAATAATTGACATTACATATTACAAATTGCTGGTAGGTTAGCATGACACATCACTTTATAGCCTAACATACAGTTATTCATTTTGTTGTAAGATCCAGGGTAAAATTAACTAAGTACTTTGTAACTGTACTTAAGTACATATTTCACTTATCTGTACTTTGCTTGAGTGGTTTTAGTAGTGAATACTTTTAACTTTTGCTCCACTACATCCTACAACAAATATCTGTACTTTCTACTTCACTACAGTCACAGAAACGCCAGCAGAGGGCGCCAGGTGGAGAGACTCCATTTTGTGTTCCTATGGGTTTTGTTTCAGTTTGAACTCCATTTCCCAATGTGCACCTTGGTCAGGTGATTGGAGCGCTCACCTGAACCGAGGCAGTTAATTAAAGGTGACTGATTAGTTTTGATTATAAATAGCCCATTGGTCAGTTGATCTGCGTCTGGCATCTGTTGTGTTAATGTGGTGTTTCGTTAACGTTCTGTTCGGGTAAAATTCTGTGAATTCTCCATGTCTTGGCGTCATGCCATTTTTCCTAGCTCTCTTAGCATGTTTAGCTTCTTATCTTGTTTAGATCTGTGTCTTGATTAGCTCTATGCCATGATTAGCCTATGTTAAGCTTAGTTCTGTTATGTTTAGCTTAATGCCTTGTTTAGCTCTATGTTTATCTCCTAGTCTGTGTGATCTCCTAGTTCCCAAGTTACTGTCATTTAGTTTCCTTGTGTTTGTTCGTTCTGTTTACTTTATTAAAAGACTCATTCCTCAGCATTCACCTCTGCCACTATGCCTCATGTCATGTCCACACCCTGGTTCTGTAACAACTACATTTGTAATTCACTACATGACATCGCATTACTAGCGAGAGTGGCGTATAGTATTTGAAGCGGTAATTTTACTGCTACAGTAAGCTAATACAAGCACAGAACTTTTGATACTTAAATAAGCCTTAATTAAGTTTAAAGGTAAGTTCTTTTTTACTTTTAATTGTAAATTAAAGACTTTTGCTTTTACCTACAATAATGTTTTACCTATTGGATTTCTACTTCTACCTTTTGGATTTGTGGACTTTGTCCACCACTGATCATCACAATTTACCAATTTACATCTGATTCTTCTTTTTCTCTTCCTTTTGATTTCTTGTTTGGTTTATGATTTCCAGATGTGTGGTTTGTTTGTTTGTTTGTTTGTTTGTTTTTAAATATGTATGTACATTAACAAAATCTTACATGAGAGCAAAATGAGTCTGGTTACTGGTCTAGTCTAGTAAGTTACCCGTCCATGGTTCTTTTGGTAGATCTGCATTTATGTGCATGATATTTGTCTGGACTTTTTGTCAATTTTTTGTTTCTGCCCAAAATTTATAAACCAAACTATTAGTTTCGTAAGCTATGCTTTGTCACACTTGCTTTAAGGCCTTGGCTTGGAACATGTATACTTCTATTGTTCTGTGAATAAACGAGGTATATACAGTAGATCCCAAGTTATTGCCTCGAGTAAACATAAAGTAATTAAGGGTAAGTAAGATCACATGCGCTACTATGTCATCAAGCACAAGGCATTCACATGGTCTATGCACATTCCACAGAGAACCATAGGGTCTATGACCATATAAAGAATTAAAACGCTCAAAGAAACAAAGGGAAGTAACATGCAAACCACAGAAAGTATGGCCATATAAGGAGTGAGAAAAAACTTAGGAAACAAATAGGGATAGCATGCTAATGTTAATATGAACAAGGAAACCCTAACATCTGTCTACCTAGTCCTGTTGCTACTTATATGTTCGCATATTGCAATTCGTAGTGATTATGATTTAAAATTTGTGTTACATTTTGCTATTGAAACACCTACCAACAAACCACCTTATTTTAAAAATAGCTCAGCTATTAGCTCACTACTAAAACAGGGAGCTGGAGGTGTGTGTAGCCATTTCACAACACTCCTGCTATTCCGTAAAGGGCACAGATTTTCGCCAATGTATGCAGGAGTGCTGGATAGATCACCGTTGTCCAGTGTTGTGCTCCTGAGGCACTGTAAGAGCTATAGCGTGACCTGGCAATGCCCCGTGCTAATGGTATGCGATCCTGCACCAGATTGAACATGGCCTTTGAATCCGACAGCTGCATAATGGATGATGGAGCTCATTCTACGTATCTAGAGATGGCTAATCCTTCCATTTCGACAGAAGATCTCTGAATCCATGTTCCTTCCTAGATATAATTGTCACTATCGATGAAAGAAGATATCCTGTAATGTCATTGGGGATTTTTATCACTTGTTATTCCTTTGCTGTACAACACTTATAAGCATGGGATGACTCATGCCTCCTTACCCGCACTACCTGGAACAATCAAATCCATTTCTTCATTTAAAGCCTTTCATGCCAAGCCAGGCAAATCCTTGTAAGAATGTGTTAAATGATTGCTCTATGCTTGCTGCCTTTACTTCATCTCATCCTTAGAATGATTTATGAGATTGATCAAACCGCACATAAAATAGCACAAGCGCAAGCTCCCCTGATAAATTCTACTAATCAGAAATGCCTCGTGACTTACACTTCATAATATTGAAGAATCAAAGAAACTCCCTGTAAGAAAAGGTTCTATGTGTTTAGTAGGTGAATAGAAAAAAAAATGGATTGCATTGAAAACATACTCGAAAGGTCAAAGGGGATGTTTTACACTTCGAGTTTACGGTCCCATAGTCCAGCACCAGGGTCAGAGACATTTGAGAGCTTGTTGTGAAAGGCGTGCTACACTGGGAGAACTTATAATGAGCTCTGTTTCCTTTGCTTCTCCTCAGGTCTTGAAGGTCGCAGTCTGTCCAAACCTTGTCGTGTCCACAACGACTGTTTCTGAACTCATGGAAATGGATCGCTGCATACAAGAAGAGACAGAATTAGAGAAGAGTAGTTGATTTACTAGAGACATAACTTGACATAAATATAGTATTTAGAATGAATAGTGAAAAAAAAACGAGGAAAGCTGATTTATCGCTTGTATTAAAAACCTCATTTGTAAGCATGAACATGCCATTTACAATTTTTATGCATTCATCCTTAGAAACTGCCTGGTCATCGTGATGGTGGTTAAAACTTGGCTTCTTGGCAAATTAATAACCATACAAGTACAAGAATCTATTTATATTAGGCTTGTTACATGGAGTATTAAAAAAATTTCCCCCTTAAAGGGTGAAATATGTGTGTATGGAATATGATACGAAAAGTGTGTGGTTAAGTCAAACCAGGACTTTTGTTTGGCCAAATACCTGAAGACAATTATAAGAGTAAAAACTAAGAAGGCACCCCCAAGTAAGAGGTAAAGTCCACGCCCGATCATTCAAAGATCAGAAGTTTGATTCCCGGGTGATGCTGTAGCCTCCTGCAGCTGGGTCCTAGAGCAAGCTCATTGGCTGAGCTCTCACAGAAGGGAGGAAGGCAGAAAAAGTGGATAGCGTTGTCCTCCAAGTGTGTTATGTCACTCCCAATGGTCTGTAAGCAAATGGTTGGCTGGCATCATGTGACTCGTAGGAAAGACAGGGTAGTCTTCGTCACTGGTATTAATAGCCTTGATTGCGAAGGGACCTAATGATGGGTGTGAATTGGACCTTATTAATGGATTAGGAAAAATACCAAAAAAATAAAAGGCAGACGAGGAATGCTCTCGGTTCCAACGTGCCCTCAGCTTCCAGTAATGCAGGTGTTCATGAATGATTATTTGTATGTTTCCCGCAGGCAAATGCGTCAAATTATCCCATGATTTTTAAGGATCAGGCATTGCACTCGCTGATGGTTCATGAGAAAGACCACAGTGAGCTCCAAGACACTTCAGTCGGGATCATCATTTAGGGATGTACAACCTTTTTTTAAAACGTTTTTGCCATTCATGTTTTTTATAGCAGCAAAAAGTCTCATCACCTTACTGCGTTTGAAGTCTTCTGTAAATGTCAGTCGCTTTTACGTCTTTATTCATGAGAAATCTTACAACACCATTTTGCTTAACACGCAATTTGCGTAACCTAACACATTAGTGCCACCCTTCAGTAAGAATAGACAGTTCACACTTTCCAGCATGACTAACAGAATGCGCTTAAATCTCTTCTTCTCCTCATGGGACAAATTCTGTCTTGACTTGAATGTGAGCTACAACTTTTCAAACATCCCAGTTTTTCCAAATAAGCTCTTAACAAAGTTGAACAACTTGTAATTAAAAATCCATGCCGAATTGCTGTGAAACTGCATGTGTTGACAGGCTTAATGCAGTTTAGAAGCTTTAGTTAATAAATTCCCATGCTGCATTGCAGAAACCAATTAATTGATACTGTGTGACATTTGGTTTTAACATGGAAGTAATATGTGTTTATCTTTAAAATGGTTTAGAGACTTACAGTTTAAATTGCATGTGGCTCAGGTGGGGGCTCAAGACCAAGCTTGAGGTCAATTTTATGAAGTTAGAGAACCAGTGAGACTAACCTAGAGAAAACATAAAAGATGTTACGTTGTTTGCCTACCAGGGCCATGTGGTGGATAAGCAAGATAGGACAGACACTGATGCAAAGGCCAGCATCACACTATAATACATTATAATTGTATAATACATTACAGTAGTCAGCGTATGAAGCAGAATTAAAGAAAAAACAGATTTGGTCCAGATCCAGAATTAGTGATTGCAACACACCCTTAAAATCCTTCAGTGACAAGGCATTTGACAATAAACCAATCAGTGTTTCAGTTGATGGATATACAGTACTGGGATAAAATTAAAGAAATTGAATAAAAGTAAATTAAATTAAAGAATAAATAAAAGAGCAAATGTTTTACTGCAACATGCTGCAGAGCACCTAAATAAGTTTTTTTTTTTTTAATGGTTGTTTTTGTAACAACCTCAGCAGCAACCTTATTTCCCCTCTCATTTGTTCCAACTATTCAGCATCATCATCAATCACCGGCCTGATCATCTCTCATCATCTGACCCTGTTTCTCACTGAGTCATAGCTTAGGTTAGATGTTTTTTATGCTTGCATGATTCATAGGTCACTGTATGTCTAAACAAACAAAAACCATTTCTCTGGAACTGCTCAGGTACAGGGACTGGACCTGTTGTTGTTAATCTTTCAGGTGCTTCCATCTATGAGTCGCACACAGCTTGACACTGGTTTTATGCCAGATGCCCTTCCTGGTGCAACCCTCCCACTGGATAAAGTGCCAGATAGGTGCCGGCACTACAGTATATCCAGTGGCTAGGGCTTGAGCATTGGGTGGCCAGGTTTTCCAGGGACTGGAGCCACCAATGCCGTAGGGACTGGCCTGAAAATGAGAGATAAAAACTTACTAAAAATGGAAGACAAAAAGTAATTTAGGAGGCCTGTAGATCGATTTCTCAAGAGTGTATAAAAATAGAAGAAAATGATTTTGGCTCTTTGGAAGCAAATATAAACGAGGGGTAGAAGACAGCTGGATACAGAAGGGTCTTTATTGGGTTAGAGCAACCAAAAACAAGCAGCACTCCAAAAAAGGCACTCAACATTAGCTACTGTAATGCAAAGCTAAGCTATCCCATATTTATTTTTATGAGATTCTTATATTTCCTATTTTTAGAACTAAATATTTTTAAGCATTGTATAATTCTTATTATTGGCATATAGCTTTTTTTTAGCTTTTTAATTATAAATAGATATTGCTTATAAAATAAACCAATTTTAAGCTTGAAATAAGAAGAAAACATAAAAAAAAAAGTTCATGCCAACAGTCCTTGCTGCAAAGGAAGTCTACAATGCTGTGAACCCCAACCTCCTGGCACAACACTTACACACCCACTCATACTCACTATGGGCAATTTGGAAATGCCTGTCAGCCTACACACATGTCGTTGGAAACCAGAGGAACCCACCAAGCATCCACATTAATGAAAAATTGAATGGAAGAAAAAAATTTAGTATAAAAAGGTGCACAAGCAATAGGGATAATCTCAGCCTAGAGATGATTGTAAAATGAAGGTCATTTGAGAATTTGAGGGAGATTCACAAAAAGTGGACTACTAGTGTTGCATTTCTTGTGTCAAGCCACTCTTGAACCAGAGACAATATCAGAGGTGTCTCACCTGGGCTAAGGACAAAAATGACTGGACTGTTGCTCAGTGGGCCAAAGTCCTTCCTTCAGAAGAAAGTAAATTTTGCATTTCATTTGGAAATCAAACTCCCAGAGTCTGAAGGAACAGAGAAGGGCCAAGTTGCTTGAGGTCCAGTGTAAAGTTTGCACAGTCAGTGGTGGTTGGGGAGACCTGTCATTAATGGATTGGTGTTGGTTTATTGTATTTTATCACATCCAAGGTCAGCACAACCATCTAGCAGGAAGTTTAAGAGCAATTCATGCTGTCTCTTCTGACCAGCTTTATGAGATGCGGATGTCATTTTTCAACAGGACTTGGCACCTGCCCACACTGCCAAAAATACTATTAACTGGTTTAAAGATCATGGTATCCCTGTGGTTGATTGGTAGGCAAACTCGCATGGCCTAAACCCTATAAAGAATCTCCCATATGAAGAAGCGAGACACCAGACCCAACAACGCAGAAGATCTGAAGGCCACTATCAGAGCAACCTAGGCTTCCATAACATATCGCCTCTATGCCACGCCGCGTTGCTGCATTAATTTATGCAAAGGGAGCCCCGACCAAATATTGAAGGCTGTACACGTTTATCCTTCTTAGTAGTCCGATATATGTAGAAATATTAGCACTGTGTGTGAGAGTGTGTTTACATACATACTTAATTAATGCTCTTGATAATATGCTCACTATCTTTCTACAAGTACACCCATTTAGCATAATTTAAAAAGAAAAAAAAAGAAAAGCAGTGAAAGAAAAAAAAGGTTTATGAACATTCTTCCTGTCATGGCCAATGTTTCACCATTTTCTAATTAGCTGTCAGCTCACTCTGACCTGGAATTTCATCAAATCCCACCCAGCAGTGGTTTGATCTTCAGTTATGACCTAAAGGAGCTTGATCTTTCAAACTGGCATGATCTGTAATTCCATCACTTTTTAATGCTCATTTTCGACTCCAGAGTTGAAATAGACAGATTGCAAGATTTAAACATGTTGCTAAATGAGCATTTCCTACTTTTAGGCATTTGATCAAAGCTCAATTTGCTGATAAAATAGTGTGGAGTGGCATTAGTATGGAGATCATGTGGGAGTGTTTTAGAGTCTTTTATTAAAACATGTGTTACACATCTGTCCTGTTGGAAGAGATCAAAAGTTATAGCGCCGGGAGAGAAATTATTATCGTTTGGCAATGTCTTGTTCACAGAGCATTAGTTCTATGCATTTAATAATAAGCTTATGAAATAGATTACATTTATTACTTTTAATGGTGCCAGCATCAGTGTTGATGAGCTTTCTTCTAAAATGACTAAAATGTGCAACATGGCATCCCACAAGGTTCTCTTTTAGGCCCCTTTTTATTTCATCCATCCATATAGGAACCTCTTAGTTCAGCCAAGGAGAGTGAAGGTCATTGGTGAGATTACCATTGTATTTATTCCTATTTTATAACTAGGGTAGGACCTCTAATCAACATTCACACACTAATAATTTTTTTTAATTGTATTTCTTTTCTTTCTTTAAAAAAAAAAATATTTAGCCTCCGAGTGTCCCAGTGGTGAAGTGCTCGCCCTATCATCCGGAGATCACTGGTTCGATCCCTGAGTGATGCTGTAACCTCTCACAGCCGGAGGCCTAGAGAGAGCTGATTGGCCGAGCTCTCTCAGGGGGGCGGGATGAGAGGTACCTCGTGCTCCCACATTAATGATGGCTCTACTAGCCAATCAGGTGCTCAGGTGCTCCCTAGTGCTCCCACATTAATGACGGCTCTACTAGACAATCAGATGCGTCTGTGAGCTCGCGCAGATAGAGGAAGTGGATAGTGCTGTCCCTCTGAGTGTGAAAATACAGTATGAATACCAAAACAAAGGCAGCACTAAGAAATGAATTTATCGATATGTTTATTGATTTGTTTATCTCATTTTTCTTAATTCTATTTCATTTTATTTCACATAAAAAAAACATCAAATGCTTAGAATGTTAAGATGAGTCCTAATGTTCTTTAAACAACTGGATATGTGACTTGCTGCACTAACGTCCTGATACACATCCTCTAGTAAAAGCCGCAGAACAGATATATCCACCCTTCCCGAGATACACAGCACATGTGACATCTAATCAACAGCACGACCACAGGAGACAGCCACTCCTTTACACTCCTCTGTGTGTGTGTCAGTGTGTGTTCTCACGTTTTTAACAGAGGAACTCAGTCCCTTGTCTCCTGTCATGATGACGATGAGTCACATTTTAGCACCTTACTTGAAAATGTTATGTGGGACGTAACGAAAATCCTGCATAGCATCATCATTGCGGTAAATTAATTCGAACAAAATTAAATGAGTTTAGATTTTTAGATGAGTAATAGATTTTTTTTGCTCGTTTTTTTTTTGGCACAAATTAGCAGGAGCATTAGATTTTTACTTATTGTCCGGAGTTAGAAATGACAGCTCATAGGATATTTCCTGAATCCCGATTCAAAACTACATAGAAACCAACCCAAATCTAGGAAAAACACGCTCTCTTTTCCTCATTTTTAAAACTTCTATATGGGAGAAAACAATGGTGTGCATGCATTTTTGATCTGCAGTACCTTCCAACATTATAAGCTTAACCTGACGACCCTGATCGTTCATAATACCAACGTTATGATACAAGTTTTGGTGCTTTTTTTTTTTGTCAACAACTTGCTCAAGGATTCTGACCTAAACTCGATCTCGACTCAACAATGAACTTCCATGTCTAAAGACATGAACTTTTATTTATTGTATAGAGCTGTAACTCCATACAGGTCACACATATTGTGCCCCATGCACAAAACTGCGGATCTACACTGGTGACTCCAGAAGTTTTTTATTAATTAATTAATTCATGTTATATACAGCTTTTCATATACAGGGTCGTAGAGGGCCTGGTCCAGGACACTCTCAGCACGAGGTACTGTACACCCTGGATGAGGTGTACATAGCAAATGACTAGTCCATAGCAAAACGCACACACACTACAAGCAATTTGGGAACATCAGTTAACCTAATCTGCATATCTGCTTTGGACAGTCAAAGGGAACCAGAGTACCCGGAGGAAACACACCAACCCAGGGGAGAACATGCAAACAGATCCGAGGCAGGAATCAAACCCTAAACTCTAAAGGTTTAGACAATTGCAGACACGTGAATATCATGAAATCAGTCACATTAGCAAACAGTAGAAGTAACGTTACAGTAACTGACATTAGGCTGCTATGTCTTTTTATTTATGATTACTTTAGAGGTGTATTAAAGGGGCAAAAAGTAATGAAGAGATTTAAAAATATTACCTGATTACCTGAATACCTGATGCTTATCAGATGACCTACCGGATTACCTGATGCTGTGTCACACACATAAAAGAGTAACCCAAATGATACACAGATGGGATGCGAATTTGCCGGAGGGAAATCAGTTCTGAGTTGCCTGCTATCTGGGTACCTTCTGCTTTCCTGATTGTTTTCATATAATAATATAAAAATTTGGAAAGCTACTGCACTATGTAATTTGGACAATCCCTTCCTCCACATACCAAGTGGTTCCTTTCACATCAGGACTTAAAGAGGGATTTGGGATTTAGCCTTATGTAAGTATCCAGCCAGGTTTTTTTTTTTTTTTAGCTCATGTTAACTGTAAAACACAACTCAGGCAGTTTAGAGACTATTCAGAACAACTTTATTAAAGCAATCATTATGGGGCTAAAGTATTGTTTAAGCTTACATAATTTCATCAGATGTGTTTTGCAAGAGGTTATACTGATTGAGCCTAAAGAATTGCATTTTTATCAACAATGCAAGGCATCATAGTACAGTAAGTTCTTACTCTTTCTATCTAGTAATAAAACTAAAATAAATTAAAAAAGTGATTAATTTTGTTCTTGTCAATTACATAAATAAATAAATTTCTAGATTTGGTAAAGACTGTGACAATGCCTTGAAACTGTTACCTTGCTTTTTCAGACTCATTACATGGATTATTGCCAAAAAGTTCCATAGTGACTTTTTTTGTTTAACTCTGAATAGAGACCAAAAGAATATTGGTACAACAAGAGGAGTACGGCTAGCCAGAAATAGTCATATGCTAACTGAAAGTAGCCAAACATAGTTCAGGTGAAAGAAAGAGTTAACTTTGAACTAAATACAATGTAACGTAAAAAGATACCAACTAGATTAAAGTAGCTCAGTAGGAATGCAGAAACTTTGAAAGACTTTTTTGTTTGGAACGATGGTTGTGAAATTTTGCCCCAAATTCTTACATTGACAAAGCAATACAATTTCGACCAAGACCTATTGTAATGTACTTATATGAACCTCAATTTTGATTTAAGACAGATTTGAAAAAAATTAACTATACTTTTAATAATTAATAATACAGTGGAACCTTGGATTGCGAGCATGATTTGTTTGTTTATTAAAACACTCATATATCAAATCAAATTTCCCCAATAAGAAATAATGGAAACTTAGACAATTCGTTCCGCAACCCAAAAATATTCATATAAAAATAATTAGAACAAAATATAATGTCAAAATAAAACACTGCACTTTACCTTTGAAAAGAATTGCGGCTGTAGTGATTGAGACCAAAGAGAGGAGAGGAAAAGGAAGGGGACACACACACACACACACACACACCACTTTGCTGATTGAGAGTTACCCTCACGCACACAGATGTTGACTATACACGGGCACTAAGACCAAGCATGGGACACGATTGCACAGAATTCTGCAGCGCCATTGGATCAGTTGTGATCACATGATGCTCGATGTTAAAACAAGAAGCACATGCATGCTGCATGATATTTAATGATACTTTGTACTTGGTATCAAAAAGAAAAAAAATTGCTTGTCCTGTGGAACACTCGCAAATCGGATTGTTTTGCGGAACACTCGCAATCCAAGGTTCGACTGTATTTACTATTAAAAATTTTATGTTTATTAAAATTACCCTGAAGAGTTGAGTTAATTTAAAAAAATGTTTGTTATGCAAAGTACAGCAGTAAATAAGGTAGTCCATTTTCTTGTGTGTTTTTTTTATTTTAAATATATAATTTCACTTCTACAAACTTTTATCCATAGTTTATAAAATCTCAGATAATCTCAGTCCATTTTAATACCTTTGATGTGTTGAAAATATCCAAATGGAATCCTACAGCTAACTAAGAAGAATCATCAATGTTTGCAGCGCTCGTCCAAACAACATGTACCAACCACAGATATTAATATTTATTTGACTGTTATGGTAAAAAGAGCTCAAAATCACCAATGAAAAAGCAGTACAAGGCTTTAAAAAGGATTTACCCTGGCAAAGGGAAAAAAACAAACTGAAGCACTCACAGATAAATATTGAAAGAGCTGGCATTTTAGTCGCCTGACCCTATTTATCTCAGTTCCTCATGCTATTTGCTTTTTAACAAAGCGCTGTTTGCCCATTTCAATAAGTGCGTTTTGTTATTTTCTGTCATGCCTTTTTCTCTTTTTTTATTTTGCTTTTAACTTAAAGGGGATTTTCTGCCAAATGAGTCATTTCTCTCAGCAGGGTGAAGCAGATGAACTTTATCTGACTTCACTTAAGTGTGCTCACCTCTTTTTGACCTTGCTTTTGAAAGCCCCGGGATAAAAAAACAAAAAGGCATCATCAGATCCAGGTCACGGTGCTATGGAAGCACTTTCCTTCCCAATACGGTATCCCTAATAAACAGTCAGAGCCGTTCTTCACTGTTTCCTAAAAGGCACGACACAAAACCAAGTGTGATTTTTTTTTTCAGTCTGAAAGTCATACACGGTGCACTCCCTTCTTTTTCGGGTTGTCACTACATACAAAAATACATAATAATTCCCTTACAGTATTTAGCTATAAATATTTTGATTCTCATCTTGAGATAAGAAATGCACAGGGACGTGCTGTAAACATAGAAGGAAAAAAGGAAAAAATAATACACACCAGAACCATGACCAGAACCAGAACCATGATTGACTACAGTACATTACATCAAAAGCTTTATATAATACTGTATGTGCATGCAATCCATTCCTACAGATGTTTTGTGTTAATTTGTGATCTAGAGTTACAGCATGCTTATATATACGTATAGAGTTACAGCATGCTCATATATACGTATATATATATATATATATATATATATATATATATATATGAAAGAAAGAGAGAGAAACTGTTTCAATGACAATCATTATCATTGCAACATGAGGAGCAATTTTCAAAAACAACACCATACAATATACTTACATTGGGGCTTATGTTTTTTTTACACATACAGGTACTGTTTTAAATGCAATAAGGAGACATAAAAGGAGTGTCATGCCTTGCTAGTTATGGCAGTGTTATTGTGCATTAAAGATTGTTCAATCCTTAACATGGACTTTTTTAGTAATATAGAGACACAATTTGTAATTTTATTATATTCTGCAATGGTTTAGATATATTGTGTCCATGTTTAGATATATTGTGGCCATCTATAAAAGGTGTTCAAGTCATATTGGGGCTTTTCATTTTGCAGAATAACAGAACACAGGTATGAGACACAGGTATGAACACTACCTTTATTTCATCATATCATCACCTTTTATTTCACCATATCATCACCTGCTATACCTACATTAATGCACTTATTCCAGCATTTCACTAATGCTTGGATACTATCACATGGCCCAAACATTTGAAAATGGCTTGGAGCGAGGTCAGGACTGCATGGGGGATGTGGCAATAACTCCCAGCTGAGTTTCTGTAATGCACAAGTGGTTTTGGTGAATGATTATGTGTACACCAGCGGAAAAAAAGTTTTAAGAATGACACAAATACTACGTCTGCTGATCTTCTTGTCAGATGTTAGTATGGTATACTATAGTATAACTTTAAGCATTTTATAAGTGTCAAAGGCTTTTATTGACAATTACATTATGTTTATGCAAAGAGTCAATATTTGTAGTGTTGACCCATCTTTTTCAAGACCTCTCCAATGCTGTCAATCAACTTTTGGGCCACATACTGACTGATGGACGCACATTCTTGTGCAATTAATGCTTGGAGTTTGTCAGAATTTGTGGGTTTTTTTTTTTTTTGTCCAGCCGTCTCTTAAGGATTGACCAGAAGTTCTCAATGAGATTAAAATCCTGTGAGTTTCCTAGCCATGGACTCAAAATGTCTATGTTTTGTTCCTTGAGCCACTTAGTTATCACTTTTGCCTTATAGCGAGGAGCTCCATCATGCTGGAAAAGACATTGTTCATCACTAAACTGTTCTTGGATGATTGGAAGAAGTTGCTCTCGGAGGATGTTTTTGTACCATTCTGTATTCATGGCTGTGTTCTTAGACATATTGTGAGTGAGCCCAGTCCCTTGGCTGAGAAACAACCCCACACATGAATGTGTCTCAGGATGCTTTACTGTTGGCATGACACTGGACTGAAGGTTCATACATTTCGAAAAGGGGAGCAAAAAAGCCACTTCTCTCCAGGAAAAAACATCAGGGACATTATGTCTCATATCAGTATCGTACAAGGCTACAGTATGTAGACAATGTTGTCTGAGCTCTATCATCTGAGGTCTGAATTCCAGTGTGTGCATTGTTGGTAATAAATCCTTACTGAAAACGTGTATCATAACTCTGAACACAGTTCAGTCAGGTCACGATAACACTGATTTAACAGAGTTTTTTGTTGTTTTTCTACAAAAAAAGCCTCATTGTTCCCCAGCCAAAAATTTGTTTTAATGAACAAGTATCCATACATGTGATTTATAAAAGCACTGGCATTTTTATTTTATTTTATTTTATTCTTTTTTTATATATATAGAACATTGAAAATGAGAATAAAAACAAGTTCATAAGAAGCAGGTCTCAATCGGCTGCAGTGTGATCCTTTTTAATGCGAGAGAGCTGATGTGGAAGTGAAACAGACTGTGAACATCTGTTAGCACAGATGAGTTCATGAATCATGTCTCAAGCTAGAGTAAAAGGAAACATGAGTTTGGTGCCAGATGTTTGAGAGTTTAAAAAAAAAGGTAGTCATAGTGGAATTGAGGAAATATTAATCGGATAAAGATGATTGCTAACGTTTACATGAGATACTAATCCATCAAGCACACATACTGTAGTATCACTTATACATATGACATCTTTTATTCGTTTCTTACATCATTCCAGTAAACAGTCAGAAGCCATGGAATCATCACTATCTATCAAAAACAATTCAAAGTGCATATTCACATACAGTACAGTACATAAAAATAAGTTCCGTCATTTTTTTCTCTCCATTCATAAATCATTTTTAGTAGACATTCAAGTGCCACAGAGTGACAAAAAACATTACAGCTTAGTACAGCCTGATATATATATATATATATATATATATATATATATAATTTTTTTTTCGTCTTATTTGACAAATTGATCCCACTGAGTGGTTTGTAACTAATTCACTTGACATTTTAGGACGTTTTAAATTCATGTGACGTGATTGATCCGGCTTAACAAGGAGACTCCTGGGAGAGACATTTTTGGGTAATTGTCCAATAATGGTGTGTGTAAGAAAGTGTGAAGGGAGTAAGGACCCAGGATCATATCGACCCCTATCTTACCAACATGGATAAGGTGTTTCTTTACACAGTCAGACGCTCCAGGCTGCATACAGATAAGATTGCTATGTGATATGTGTCTTACTCATTGTGTATTGTCTGAGCCAAGCAAACGTGTTCTAGGAAGATCCAAGCATTTGTCTATGTTGTAATTGTTTTGCCATTTTTGCATTGATCTTCACATTGGTGCAACAGAACTCAAATCCCAACAATTCATCTGTTGCTGCTACCCCAGTGAGCAAAATTGGCCGTGCTACTAAGCTACTAAGAATACTTTGAAGTATTCTTCTTCCGCTGTCAATCAGAACAACAGGAGTCAATCGTAAATTTATGCATAGTATGTGGAAGTACAGTAAGAAGTGTAATGTGTAATGCACTTTTAAGCATCAAGGGCCTGACTTTAGCAGCTTGGCGGTGCTGGGGCTCGAACCCCCAACCTTCCATTCAGTAAGGTCGCCCTTGCACCTGATGATGCAGAATGTGATGCAGCAGTGGTGCAAAAAGTTGTGGTTGATATGCCACAGAGAAAGCAATCCATCACCCTCCCTTTTTGTTTGCTGATGTATGACAGTGGGAGTTGGAACTGGAAGAGGACCAAATAGGAAAAAAAAGAAAGAAAGAAATTTTCAAAAATTTCAAAAAGTCAATGCTTTGAATATTCATCCATTTATTCAGTGTAGGGTTGTGGAGAGCCTGAAGCCTCTGCCCAGGGTACACCCTCTATGGGGTGCCAACCAACTGCAGAGCACACACACATGCACAATGGATACCACCAATCATCCTACAATGCTGGTCTTTGGACTGTTCAAAAGAAACCCACCAAGCATGGAGAGAAGAACTGTAAACTCTATGCACACAAAGCGGAGGCGAGATTCAAACCCCAGGAGATCCCAGGATCCAAATTATAGAAACAGAGTTAATTCAACATTTTACCAAAATGAGATTCAGGTCATTGCCATTTGTACAACTTATTTATTTATTTTTTTATCTTCTTGATTTCTAAACTTTTATCTCTCTGGAATCTCTTGGATGGTGGACATCTTAATTCCCTTTCCAGACACACAGACCATCAATCACATCAAAGGAGAAAAAAGAAAGTGAGAGAGTGAGAGAGAGTGAGATAGAATGAAAGAAAGACATATACGCCAAGGGAAGATGACAATGATAAAGAGAGGCCAAGGTTATTGATCGCCCCTGCTGACAGGGATAAATGAAGAAGGATCTAGGGAGTAGAATGAGATTTTACAACTCCATACTGTCTGTCAGATAACCTGCTAGAGCAACTGTAATCATTCAACAGAGCTCTAGGTCTCAGGTTCGATAAGGGACGTTTCAGCACAGCACCAACACTGCAGCTAAAATTCAGCATGTTCAAGTCAAACAGGGATTTTTGATTGTGCAAAATAACAGAACACAGTTATGAGAGTAGAAACTCCTTTTATTTCTCTATATAATCTCCTGCTACACTAATGAACTTATCCCAGTGTTTCACTAGTTCATGGATACCATTAAGGTAGAACAAGTTCTCAGTTTTCTCTAAAACACTGGCCTCCCAGGAACTCCTCAAATGGAAATGTCTTAGAGCGAGGTCAGGACTGTATAGGGATGTTGCTTGCTGAGTTCCTTTAATGTGAAAGTTGTGTTGGTGAATGACTGTGTGGACAGTTCTCACAGACAAACGTGTCTCTCCTGCACATTGGTTAAAAGTTATCCATTCGTTATCAAGAATCAGATGCTTTAAAAAAAATGAACAGATTTCCTGGTTTGACTTGAACGCCCCTGATACAGTACTTGTAATACAAGTGAAAATGAATTATGCAGGGAGTTAATTACTAAGGACAGGTCTATGATGTGCCCTTACAACCCAGGCTTGAATATCTTCTTATAACAGCAAGTCTTTAATTCCTTACAAGTTTTAATTCATGCATGAACATGTCATACTTTTCATCCATTTATAGTTACCTTAAATGTTGTGGAAAATCCTCAAGACAATTTCCTGTTATCACTTTATAGCAGCTGCAAACAGCTTATCTCTCTCTCTCTCTCTCTCTCTCTCTCTCTCTCTAACACTCTCGGTAAAAGTTAATAAGACAAAAAAAATGCAGCTTGTTACCACAAAACTGCAAATCCTTGCAAATTTCTGAAGACTGTCTCATGGTAAAACAGCTCTGACAGCCTCTGACGCAGTCTGTCCATAAAAGTTTTCAGAAATACCTCGTGAAAGAAAGCCTCTCCATATCAGTTATTATACTGTTGATGCTGCGAACACAATTCAGTTAACTTCTCAGAACTGATTAGTCAGAAAATGTGGATTATTTTTTTATTTATCAGCACGACTCAAACAGCAGCTCTGGCTGTAAACTGATCGATAGGTTTATATGAAAGTGCTAGTTCTAATTTAATCATTAATATGATGAACAGTTTTTGTTAGGACTAGTTGATTACGCATTTACTGTATGGATGGAGTTTGTAACTGTCACAGTTGCAGCTTTGCACTTTCCAAGTTTTCTTTGAATAAAAAGTCTTCAGAAAGAAATTTTGAATTTTTACAAGTCTCATGGCTTTTAAGAGAGAGAGAGAGAGAGAGAGAGAGAGATTAATTAATGTTTATCATTGCCAAAACATCATGGTTGATCCACAACTTGTAAATGGGACTCATTATGCAAAATTCACATTGTAGTAATTTGGAGACATGTCTTCTCATGTCTTCTTTCTGTTCGCTTTTTTTCCATTTTTTATTGGCCCCCTATTGTGACATCATATACCATCAGACCCTCCCCTGTCTCAATGCTCCGCCCAGTTCTGCTAACTAGAGGTGCATCCAATTCTAACTAACTTCATCCGATTCAGTTCTCTGTGCACCATCATGAAGTGCTAAGGCTAGGATAGCATTTAGTTACTACTAATGGCTAAATCCTTAGCTCTTATGAGCGGCTGTGTTAGCCATTAGCAGTTAATTGCTAAAATGTTGTTAGCCTTTTAGCTGTTTCTATTGAAGTGTCGCCATAGCAGACCATCCAATCCGCACAACAACTTGGAACAGTCGGATGCCCTTCTTGACGCAACTCTCTTGTTTAAATCCAGGATTGGGTGCAGTACTGAATCCATTTCTGTTTAACATTTGAGCATTTGGCAGACACCCTTATCCAAAGCAACTTACAGTTTCTGTCTTTTTTTTATCTGAGCAATTATGCTTTATGGGCTTTCCCAAGGACTCAACAATGGCAACTTGGTGGTGTTGGGATTTAACCCCAAAACCTTCCAATCCATAGTCCAACGCCTTAACATTAAGGCTGTGGTTTGGGCATTGGCTGGAATCGAACCAGGCAAGAAACCTACCACTGAGCCAGCAGTACCCAGGTAATCACTAAAAGCTGATCACTAAAAGCGTCATGATAAATTAACAGTATTACAGTACATATGTTTTCTTCTTTTTTTGTTTTGCCAGTAATGGTAAAAGCTTTAAAATGGGTGGAAAATTTTAACATTGCCAGTCCCTGCTTTCTGATTAGTTGAGCCGTTCAGGAGCACTTCATGTAAAGATACAGCACCTGCAACAGATGGTTGGAAACAGAGTGAAACGAAACAAAATCAAGCAGGCTCTGTGCTGAAACATATTGAAACATAACACACATATTTTGGACAACTTGCAAAACTTGCAAATTTTTTTCAAAAAGCAAATATGTTTAAAAATCTGTATAATTTGTGAACTTTAAACCATTAAAATGCACAATGCGTCGATCATTAATGAACTCGACGTTGCACTCCAAATCACTGGTGAATAGCTGTAGTGTAAATGGAATGACTCACTCCAGACTGTGCAGTTATACAAAAATAATCCACTTCAGGGGCATAAGAGCCCTCTGCTTCACACTGTGTCATATCACACCACCCCACATAACCACATATACTCACGCACTTTGTCATGTGTTATTACAGTACTTACCTAATCAACACCTAGAAATTAAATTTTTAAAAACATATAGGTTAACTAAATAATAAATAGGTTGACAAATTTTCATGTATATTTGACTAAGATTAAATGATGAAAAAATGTATATATATATTCTTTTTTGGGGGGGAGAGTGGGGGTAAACTTGTCACTAGAGGACTCCCACATTCACTCTTCCGAACCATGTGATGCCGGAGGACCGCATCTTTTTCGAACTTCTTGCTCACGCACTGTTGGGGGTGGAATAACACACTCAGAGGACAGCGCTATCCACTCCTTCTGCTTGAGATGCCCATTTGTCTGTAAAGCCATGCTTGATATGAAACTGCTAAGTGCCTTTCACCCCTCCCTGCTGAGAGAGCTCGGCCAATCAGGTCTCTCTCGGCCCCCAGCTGCGGGAGGCTACAGCATCACCCGGGAAACGAACTAGCGATCACTTTGACACTGCACTACTTTGGGGCTAAAGTCTATATTTCTAATGCAATTTAAACAAATTGTACATAAAAGCAAATCCTAAATTTCAACTGAAGTTTGCGCCACTTCTTTTTGCAACATTTACCGAGCCTGTAATCATCAGCTTTGCATGACAATTTTTATTGTCTCCGGACGTAGTATTGCATTCCTCCATTTTGCTGTACGCCACCATCTCTGCACAAGAACAATAGAAGTTCACACTTCATAAAATTGTTTGATCCTAGAACATCTTTGTTCTTGTTGCATGTGCTGCCTCTCGACACCTGTATTTTATTTACTTTCATCTATTTAGAGACTGTTTTCATCTTGACTTCACTGATACAAGTTCTTTAGCCATGAAGCATGGCATTGCCTTGCTAATTTTCACCTAAACTGTATTTATAGATGGGCCATGACTCCACAAGACCACCAGGGGAGCGCTGTGGTGTCTGACACACAGTGCTGGCAGCTGTCATTAAGGTACTGTAGGGCGGGGCGTTTGTTGTGGGACTTGTTTTGTCTGACGCATTCCATGGTTGCTCGATCAGATTGGGAGTTTGGAGGCCGAGTCGAGGCCCAGTGTGCAGTGGGTTGTGATGCATTAGGGGTTCCGGTGCCTTTCTGTCATGGCCAATATTGATGTTTTTTCAGCAATTTGTGCTACATTGGCTTTTCTGTGGGATTGGACCAGACAAGCTTGACTTTTTGGACTTTTTAGAGGTGACCATGATCCTGTCATGTCACCAGATTGGTGTAGATAGTATTTTTTTTCTATTATTATTTTTAATTCTGCATAAGGTGTAACCTTTTAATGGAAGTAAAAGGAAACTATGTATATTAATATAGGCCATGGAAAATAGTATGAAAAATATAAATTACTCGTGTACACTTGTGTGTGTACTGGACTATACCTTCTCCTTATGGTTATTTTTTGGGGCAAATCTCTGCCATGTTTCCTGCTATTACTGATATTACACCTTCAACATTCTATTGCATTTCAGTTGTATTTTCTGTTATTTTTAGTTATCAGCCTAGCATTTCTGTAGATTAATATTTGTTCCATGTCTCGTGCATAATCTCTTTGCATCTCCTACAACGTTCTAAAGGTCAATGATGAATTAGTTCACCTACTGTAACATCTTAACACTTTGGATTGTATTCTGCCTCATTTGTGAGTCACTTTGGTTTAAAATATCTGCAGATTTAAATGAACTGTAAATGTATCATAAATGTGAATGTAAAGTGATGTTTTGTTGTTGTTTTTTTGTTTATTGGAAAAACTATAAATGATTGATTCTTGTAAACATGCAGTAAACATGTCCGAGATGATGTATTTAATGGCTGATTAAGCTGAACATTACACTTTTTATTTCTTTGACGTGGATGTTTTACTTTGATATATGAGATCTGTGGATCTTATGTTTAACAGTAAAGTTTGCAATAAACAGCTTTAGGCAGCGTGCCAGACCTGTTCATTATTCCAAGACATGCTCGTTAATAACTGCAGAAAATAACTGGCTTTATAACTGCCATTCTTTAAGGTGATTGAGTTTCTGCCAGACTTTTGTCTTTTATTTGACAAGCGAGCAAACTCATTTTTCGTGTCGATGCCGAGCATAAGATCGCAAATTGTTCGGTTTCACTGCTTGGGTTTATTTATTCGTCTTAATTGTGCGGCAGTTTGAATAAGATCATTAAGGATGACACAACGGGTAGGTGGTGTAAATACAGAATCAATATTAATGTATTTAATAACAACTAACATGTCATTAGTTCTTGTTTACCAAAAAAAAAAAAAAACAGATAGATCCTATCTTTGGAATATGAATGGTTATATTGATGGTTAGATTGGAGCATTAAAATAGAATATTTATCATAGATGATATACACAGACATTCAAAAAAAGTAAATTATTATAAAATGTTTGCACCAAAATTGATCACCTTTATAATGACTACTCCTAGTTACAGTACGCATCCTTAAACATGCTTAGAAGCGACAATACCAAAGTTACTTTTAAATTTCATTAAAGGAATTTCTGATTTTTAAACAATATGGATTTTTGGTCATTCTGAGATTGGGCTGTCCCAAGGACAAACAGTTAGGAATCAGAACCAGAATTATAGCTTGGTTGTAAAAAAGAGTAATAGAGTCATGACCTGGTCGACCTGAGCCTTCTGAAATACACAGAGCGGAGAGTATAACCCTTTACACTACTATTATCAGAGGTCAGGCCATCAATAAACACCGGTGACCCGGTTCTAATGGCGGCCGTACACGCTTATGCCATAACACTGCCTCCAACATGTTCGACAGATAATATGGTATGATTTGTGTCATGAGCTGTTCTTTTCCTTCTCTGTACTTTTCTCTTTTCATCATTCTGGTACAATTCTGGAAAGTTTAATTAAGTACTTTTAAATAATGTTCCAAACTGTTGCAATAGTCACTCCCAATGTGTGATATCTCTCTGATGGGTATATTTTTTATTATTAGTTAGTTATTTTTATAATTAATATTTTAGTAATGATGGCCTCCTTTACTTGCTTGCATGAACATGTCACATGGAGAGTTTGATGAACAGCTACCAAGGGCAAACGTTACACTCAGAACCACCAGCAGGTCTTTTATCTGCTTAATTAGTCATGGAGGAAACGAGGGAACAGGATACACCTGGCCATGCAACTGCTTGTCTGCGATGTGTTCCATTATTTATGGCCCCAAGAGTAAATAAAACAATAATAACAATAAATAAATAAATATGTGTGTGTGTGTGTGTGTGTGTGTGTGTGTGTGTGTGTGTGTAAGAAAAGTGCTGTAATTCCTGAAGGGTTAATGCCATATTCTTTTAAAACCCCTTTTTTATTATTAAAACTGAACGTCATGACTTCGGTCACTTCCTGGGTGCTTTAATTTTAAATTCAATGTAATTGTGTACAGAGGCCAAAGACCAAAAAGGAAAAAAAATGACTGTAGTCAAATAATGCCAGTGCTGTTATGCTCTATATCAGCACCCATGAAATCCCTCCCCTTCAATCACAACTAACTATTGTAAATGAATGCATTAACCTTAACCTTGTTCAAAAATATAACAAGTTTTTGCACATAAAACAGGCTGAAACAATTTCATGCTGAAAAGAAAGATAGAATAGAAAAAAAAAAGCCAACTGGTGAAATCTATAGTAGCTCAAATAAGCACTGTTTCAACCAAAAACAAAATTTTTACTTCCCTTTCTATCCCTGGGCTTAAAGGCAAGGTTTTGAATTTAAAGCTGATGGTCTGGACACTCGGGCAATGATGTGTCTATTGAGAGGGGGAAAAAAAAACATTTTTACTAAAGTCATACTAGATTTCCACTACCTGTTAAAAAGAATATGTTTGCTAACTGAACTGATGCCAGGAGCTTTCTGTAATGAAATTTCAACTGATGGCAGGTTCTGTCATGTAGGTCTGAATCACAGGCACGCAGCTCTCCGGGCCAGTTCCAGGAATGAAGAATGGTAGACATGATGTGCATTAATAATGGATGCGTAAGAAGAAAATCATAATAGAACAAAAAAAAAATGACATGTCTTCTGTGAGAGAAAGAGAGAACATAGTGATGAATGAGTTTCAGTAGTGTTAGAATATAGCTGTCGGCAAAACACATAGGACTGTAGCATGCAGGTTGATGTTATTAATGTGTTCCATCATACTGTCATGTGACACTGGGACGGACAAGGTATCTTTGTTTAGAGATGATGTGCCTGGCTGACGATGAGCCCAGCTTTAATTAGCTTAATCCCTTTTGAGGAAACGGACACTCGGTGGCACAGCGACGCGCATTAAAAAGCTGAGCTAAGCAGCTCGCGGCCTCGGATTAATGGACGGATATTATCAGCCAATCGATGGAGCATATCATCACAGATAATGCGTGCAGATGTTGGCCAGAGTCACTTTCTAAATCATCCGAGCGGACGACTGATAACAGCGCTTGTCAGAAACCATCAGAGGGCATTCAGGTTTAATTAAAGCTTGCCGGCCCATCAGATTCCACGTTCTTTTATCCTGGGAATATTTTTCTGAGAGATATCTAATGATCAATTATTGGTCTCTGTGGATTTTTAATAGGTAGCACAATATGAATATGATTACTGCTTGAACTCGAAATCAGGAACACACGCGGGCAGATGGCAGATGGGGTTTTTTTTGTGTGTGGTCCAGAGTTAAAGCTGGACAGGAGTAGAAGATTGAGTGCAGAGGTCTTCATTCTCCCTGCAGCGTTTGACCTCGATCATTAGCCCCGGTCGGTTTCAACTCAGGACCTGAACAGTATCTCTCTCTCCCCCCCTCTCTCTCTCTCCCTCTCTCTGTAGCTCTATCTCTTTCTCTTTTTCTCTCTTTCTCTTTCTCTCTCTCTCTCACTGTTGGAGAATGTCACAAATGTGTCACACTCTACTGCTTCTTATCCTGAAGGCACAGGTTTCCAAACTTGTTTGTTTTGACTCACAGGGCTCTATAGGAAAGAAAAGGGCATATAGGGCCATTGTTTTAGATTTTTGTAAAGCCTAATGAGTAGCAGTGATGAGAAAAGCCTCCCAGAGAGATCACATCGCAATTCTAAGAAATCTTGACACAAAGATAATGAATTTATACCAGCCTTCGCTCCATATGTGCGTCAGTGAGCCTTGGCCGCTTATGACCTGTTACTGGTTAACTAGATTTCCTTCCTTGGACCACTTTTGGTAGTTCCTTGCCAGTGCAGACCAGAAACATTTCACAAGAGCTGACAGGTCGTCTAACTATCACACTCTGGCCCTTGTCTAAGACACTCAAATCTGTACATTTGCCTAAATCAGGGGCAAAATGCTGACTTGCTGCCTAATGTTTCCCATTCATTTCCAAGTGCCATTGTAATAAGAACTGTGAGAATTATATATATATATATATATATATATATATATATATATGTTTGACTAGACAACTGGATCAAAGCAATTCCAGAACTGCAGCTCTTGTTGGATGTTCCTGGTCTGCAGACCTACCAAAAGTGCTCCACGGCGAAGGCTCACTGATGCACATGGGGAGTGAAGGCTCTACTGTGTGGATCTACTTAATATTAGGCAGGTGGTCTATATATACTGTATATTTTAGCTACAAATGTACTGTCTTCCAAGGAGATTACATCAAAATAATAATTAATTTATCCTGTTTTTCTAGAGGTAATATGTAATAAATCAGTAATTGTTTTTATTTCCTAAGAAACACTAAATAATAGGTAATAATCAGTCCTCAAAGTAAAAACAATCAGTCCTGAAAATTGATGTGCTGAAAACAGAAAAAAAGGGCAAGTTTAAGGATTTAAACAACTCTAACAAAGGCCAAATTGCATTTGCTAGATGACTGGGGCAAAGCATCCCAGAAACATCAGGTCTTGTGAAGGGGTGGTATATACCCAAAGTGGTCCAAAGAAGGACCACCAACAAGCATAAAGGTCAGATTGTGCATGCTGTAACCCCGTGTTCTTTACTAAAAGTATCTACAATGGGAACTGGACTATGGAAGAAGATGGCATGGTTTGATGAATCTTCGTGTTTGTGTGTGCGTGTGTGTGTGTCTGTGTGTGTGTGTGTGTGTGTGTGTCTAACTTACCTGGGGAAGAGATGGCACCAGAATGCTTTATATGAAGAGGGCAAGCTGGTGGAAGCAGTGTAATGCTCTGGGGAACGTTCTGCTGGGAAAAGATGTAGATCTGATGTTACTTTGACATGTACCACCTACCAGAGCATTGCTGCTGGCCACATACACTACTTAATGGAAATGGTATTCCCTGATGGCAGTGGCCTCTTCCAGCAGAATAAATTCTGCAAAAACTGTTCAAGAATGCAATAGCGAGTTTGAGATGTCGACTTAAATGTTGACTCAAATGCTTCAGATTTCAATTCAATTGAGTGTCTGTGGGATGTGAAGTCTGATCCATGGAGGTCCTACCCTACACCTTGCAAGACTTAAAGGATCAGCTACTGACGGCTTGGTGCCAGAGACCACAGCACACCTTCACAGTGGTAGTGGAGTCCATGGCTTGATGAGTCAGGGCTGTTTTGGTGGCACAAAGTGGGACACACGGTATGCACGGTAAGGCTGGTTGTTTTAATTTAATGGCTGATCAGTGTATGTAGTAGGGCAAAGTACTATTGATCTAAAACATGCACTACCTCTAGGTTGCTTTGATTTTGCTTTTTCTTTCATATATGTTTGAAAATATAAAATCATTAGGAATAAAAAAAAAAAAAAGCTTCTTGGGACTGGAAGAGTATTTAAGGGGGGGAAGGTGCTGGCAGTTTTATTTACGTAATTTTCATTAAAAGCGAATAAATTTTCCTCATTTCCATATCTTAAAAAAAGCGTATTTTAGCAGCTTGTTCAGAGTAGATTTACTGTAGAAGAACCTTTGCTCAACTGGTGTTGATACAACAAAGGAGAGCTAATATTATTAATTAGGGTTGTCATGTTTCAGGAAAACACTCAAAAACATAAAAAGAGCAGAAAGTAAGGGAAAAAATCATGCATATTCTTTTTCTTATCCTTTGTGTGGGACACAATGTCGTATGTTGCGCGTGTATTTCAGATGTAGGAACATTATCCATACCCTAATCCGATTTCCCTTAACAATTTTTTTTAAAAATAGGTTAAAACATATTTCGAAAGGATTTTACATTTGGCTGATTCTTTTATCTAAAATGACTTATTTCATTTGACATTTGATGGATCCAAGTAATTATTCCACTTGGCACTGGGTTTGATTCCTTCCTGACCTTCATGCACAGGGTGAAAATGAGGGCTCCACTTAAGTTCCACTCGCACCATGAAATACGTTTTTAAATGTCACTGACCTTCAGCTACTTTTAATTAAATCGGCTGCAAAAACTCTCCCTGGTGAAAATGTAAATCACTTGAGATTGTCTGGCCTTAAAAAAATTCTGTTGAACATAAAATTGATAGAAAAAAAAAGAAGAAAAATCTTAAACCTCAGACAAGGTTGGATCAGAACGGATGGATGAGGTGAATTTGATCCAATAATGCAGCGACTGGCAGTGACAGTGGAAGATTGTTATGTCTTTGATGGGTCTAAATGTGGAAACTCCGTGCTGTCACTGCTCATACAGCTCACATTAGTGTGGGAGGAAGTTTTCAACTTATATGTACTGGTAACTATGTGTATTTTTACTTTCTGGAAGCTTTGTAATTGCATTATCTTTTTACCCATTTTTATTTAAGATATCAACTTTTACCCAAAAGCAATTTACAACGGAAGTGTGATATGTATAGTGTAATTAGTGGTATACTGTAGTGGTGCCTGGAGAAGTGGATATACTGTCAATTTATCGCCTGTTTTTGTAATTGGCTCATCCAGCAAATAAGGAAAAATGCATTGTGTTATAAACAGTAAGAGTATAAAGATGTTCTGGATAGAGTTATAAAGAACAAGACTACTCTTGCGTAATTAATTCATACTAGAAAGGGCCAGTATTCATGGTGATCTGAGCTGCTGCTAGCTATCAGCACTGATGTAGCATGTTGAGGTTGTAAGTGATTTGGAAGCCATAGTTTGCTTTAGGCGGCACAGTGGCCTCGCACCTCCAGGGTCGGGAATCGATTCCTGCCTCGGGTCTGAATGCTTGACTGGTTACCTCTGGGTACTCTGGTTTCCAAAGACATGCAGATTAGATTAATTGACATTTCCGAATTGCCAGTAGTGTGTCAGAGGATGTGTGATTTGCGCCCTGTGAGGGATTGGCACTCCATCTAGGGTGTACCCCGCCTAGCGTCCAAAGTCCCCTGTAATAGGCTCCAGGCCACCCATGACCCCAAACAGGATGAGTGGTATAGAGTATGTAAAAGTTCAATAATTTAGTTTCTCATTGTCTCATCATTTATACCTCCTACAGTACCTGTCAAAATTCAACTTGAAGACAAACACTTGCGCGAAACAAATGTATATGCAATGTGCTTTTTTTACACATGCAACTTTTGACAGTAATATAACATAAAAAATCAAAAAGTAGCGAGTTCACGCAGTGCTGACTAAAAAATATGTAGTTATACTCTGTACTGCGTACCTGCATATATCCTGCACTACACCCCTGTGTATAATCACAAATGACCTACAGATTAGACTCAATTATTGTTATTAGCATTATTGTTTTCTCTTCTCTTCCTTTTTTCTCTTCTTCTTTAATCCTTAAAAAGAATTACCAATACACATTCATAGGAGTCTACTACTGAGAATCACATGTATAATTGCACCAAAATGAAACTCTGCAAGATCGCAATTTTTTTTTATTTTTTACAAAATGATATTTTTCACATTAAGTGAATCCAAGTGTGATGAATTGAAGAATACTCGAGCGAATTATACCTGGTAATTTATTTAACTGCTCAGCCATAATATCTGCCTTATTTTTTTGATCTGGGAGCTGTTCGAATGTGATTTGAAAGCCTTGATTAAACTGAAGGCAGCTGGCATTGTCATAGTGAATTATGGAAGCACATGCTAACTTAATACTTAAATAAATGGATTTTTACAAAAGATAAATAAATAATTTGCAAAGTACATTACAGTCTGTTGCCTGTTCTTTATGGAACAGCTGGAGCTCTGCAACAACCAAACAACTCGCTGATGCAAATGAGGCAGAATAAGAGATTTAATATCAACAAAATTTTGCACAATTAATCACATTAATAATGACAGACAGACAGACAGACAGTCACTATAAATATCAACATTTCAAGTGTACTTTTTATTATATGCTCGATAAACAATTAGTATTAGAATTGTTAATAAGTGCGAGCTCCACCCCTCCAACTCACTGCCAGTTTTGGCTCATATTCAAAATGTCATCATTAATTGTCTCTAATCACATAACTATGATGTACGTAGTGTCAGCTGCAAGCTGTATATAAGTGCACTTAATAATACTGTAGGTTATTATTCTTATAATAAAAACTGGCAAATTCTCTACATAATGTAATATTAGGAGTTTTTTTTAATGTGAAGCATTCTGTAATGAGACTCTAATTTACTATCAGACATCAAAAAAGATTTGTTGCTTTATTAAGGATAATAGATTTTTTTTTCAATTCATCCCCCCCTCTCTATTTCTTTCTTTCTCTCTCTCTTTCTCTCTCTCTCTCTCTCTCTCTCTCTCTAATTCCAGTACACCAAATCCATTTTTGGTGCTCTCATCCAAGCAGTGAAGCAGAACACTGCCTGTAGATGTGCTGCCTTATTATTTTTTTTCCTAATCCCTCACTCTACCTCTACCTCTGCTACTTAATGCATTTCCTTTCCTTCCCGGCCATTTCTGATCAGATTTATAGCTCCAAGTGACTTGTGTTGCAAAGCACTACTCAGCACTGTCTTGCACAATTTAGCAGTTTGTTTGTACTTTGCATTTTTACTTATTAACCTTTTTTTATTATTATTATTATTTATTACAACTAGTCATCTTTACTAATTATTTTTGGGCTATTACATTTACAACAGCTCGGACATCAGTCAGGATGCACACACAAGCTAATAAATAACATTTCCAGCATCAATGTTTATTGTTTTTTAGAGAGGCAACAAAAAACTTGATATATAAAAGTGTGCACTAACAAAGTAAACAAAAAAATGAATGATTTAAAGAGTCCACCACGTCTCGATTCACTTACCAGCTGACTTTGGCATGATTCTAAACGGAGATAAACACAACACACATGATGGTCCCTGACGATCTCTCACTCTGATGGCGAGCTAAAAGCCAGTGCCTCTTACATTGGACAGCTCTGCGCTCAAATAAGAAAAGGCAAACGCAGTGGGTGCATGCAGCACCTTGGACAGCTCCACTGTGTGCAGGGAAGGCCTGAACTAACTCACCAGACCTGAACATGGATAATCATTTGCTGTCGTCCACGGCCTATAAAAGGATTGTGGAGGATCAGTCTAGTCAGTAGGTTCTTTTGATAAACATTCTCATGTCAGTCGGCTATTTTTACAGACGCTGAGATGTCTGGGAAGACTTCGCCATGGAGATACATAGTGTGTGTGTGTGTGTGTGTGTGTGTGTGTGTGTGTGTGTGTGTGTGTGTGTGTGCTGGCTACACTGAGAAGTCACTGCTACTAATTTTGTTGGAACCTGGTGTCCGTGTTTCACTCCGTTTTGTTGAACCGCTACACAGATTTTATATGTTTGGCCAAATGCCTGGCATCATGTGCATTTGATACATAAACCATTTTAACATGTCCTGGTAAAAACCAGGGTAACAAAGGGTGGGATTTGTATAGAAATCTATCCGGAGAAGAACCAGAAGGTGTTAGCTTATGAGTGAGAGAGAGAGAGAGAGAGAGAGAGAGCGTGGGAGAGTTAACAGAATATCAGAACAAAAAGGAAGAGATGTAAAAGATAGACAAGAGAAAATTCACACAATGGTTTAAAACCTTACATTACTGAAACAAGTGCCAACTCATAATGCACTTATGGATCACATTAAATAGTTAATTGTGTAAGTGAGACTGCGCAGCATGGAAGCTCGCACCCTTCGATAAACCTCTCATTTTACCTCCTTCCATGAGTAAAGGTTGTTATTTCTGTGAGCTAGCATGCTCTGCTCTGAACTAGCTAAATGGGATCTAATATTGATGCACAACCTGTGACTCTTAAAGCACCGTCACTATGTAAGGATTGTTAGTAGCCTATAAAGCTCAGAGCATAATAACTGTTTTTTTCATTTTTAAAGAATTTTATTTTATTTTAACCGATTATACAAACATTAGACTCAGTAAAAACACATAGGGGAGGAAACACACAGATACAGTACACATGATCAGATGTTTTCATGGTTGTTTTAGTTTTTTTCTATGACCTTATAATAAAAATAATAATAATAATAATAATTAGCTCAATCTGAGAGTTCTACATTTTAGTGACATCATTCCTATATTCCGGTAGTAGTAAAATGTACACATTATAATAGTATTGATTTTAACTTTTGTGCCACCTGACATATCCGAAAACCCAAATACACAGTTTGGAAACCTCCGCATTAACACACACCAGCAAAACTTCCATATAAGAAAACAGATATTTTTAATCGTTATTGACGTACAGTATTTTGTAATACCAGCACAGATCTGTGCCGTTTGAGTTTAAAGGGTTATTCATATATTTTTTTGTTGAATTAAGCTTTACTCACGATTGGGTTTCCCTATAAAAAGGCAGAAGTGTAATGATAAAGAAAAAGTTTCACACAAGTGATATGGAAGTGCTAACTTTTCCTTCTCGACAGAGGCTGCAAACAAGGCTGCATTTGAATTCATCTTCGGATTGCAAATGAATGTGCCATATCCGTCAAATAGCTACAGGCAATAGAACATTATATGTATGACTATATTGTTAACAGCATCTGGTAATTGAATTTTTAACATTGTAATGCAGGAGTCGCCTGTAGAGTAGAAGGTAGATATGGCAATGTAATTTACTGCATGAGTGATATACTCCCGGAATTCTTTTTTTAAACATATTTTTCAAAGTATTTTTTCATTTTGTATCTTTGTGTCTCACATGTGAAATGATCTTGTCCAGCAGATTTACATGAGAACAACTAGCAGAAAAACATACACGGATAGACAAATCCTGATTAAGGCCCACCTTGGCCATTTCATTAATAATCAAAACGGCTAACGAGTCAGTCACATCATTAGACGTCACCGACAAGCTGAGCAGTGGAGCTGTCCAGGGTTTCTGCGGTTTGGTACTGTACAGTATGTTGTACAATAAGTGACACAAACCTACAGACTAAAAGTGATTTCTGGCAGTCGAAAGGAAGCCTATCGATCCAGACTTGTTTTTTTTTTTTTTTAGATCATGTGATGTATTGTAATTACAAAATATAATAATAAAGAAGCTTGCTGAGGGCCAAAATGTTTAGCCTGCACTGTAATTATTTTAAAAGCTCAAAAAAAGGTAAATGCTTTAAAGGAAATGAAAATCAATTTCACAAAGAAACTCCTGACCAAAGAAGAAAAATATGGAGCTTTTGCTAAATTAAAATTTTAATAAGTTGGCCATACAATGCAGAGGCGAGTGTAAGAGTACAATGTAGCACATGTAAATGCTTTAATTGCATTAAACAAATATAATTACATAATTTTTTGCATTGTACACCCGATTTAATTCGACCACAATGATAAAGCCACCCCTCCCAGAACCACTTTTTGAGCCCTGGAATATACCTGTGCCATCAGGGAAGAAGAAAAAGCTGACATTTAGTACATTCAGGTCATCAGCTGACTTGATTTATTGCCCCATAAACTTGATAAGTCTAGACCTGAGAAACTGAAACAACCCCAGATCATAACACTGTCTCCAGAGGCTTGTACAGGGGACACTTTGCATGATGGGAGCATCACTTCATGCGCTCCCTTCTTACCCTGACACGCCCATCACTCTGGAATAAACTCAATCTGGACTCATCAGTCTCACATGACTCTTTTTTTCATTGTTTCAAATTCCAATCTTTATGCTCTCTAGCCAACTTAAGCCTTTTTCTGATGCGTCTCACTAACATGGTTTTCTTATGGACACACAGTTTGGTCCCAATCCTGTGAGTTCTTGTTGCATATGCACATGTGTAAATGCTTTTACTTTTGATTACACATGGTTGTGACTTCTACTGTCCTTTTTTCTTTTACAATGCTTCACCAAGTGTTGAACATTATTCATGATTTTATTTCTGAACATATTTCTTTCACAAAGTACAACAGGATCCTTCCAGTTTTTCATAATGTGACCAGTAAAATTGTTGCAGACCAATAATTTTAACTTTGTGAAACTCGATATTTTTGTTGGGCCAGGCGATGTATTTGTGGAGAAATAGGAAAAACATTTCCTTTTTAATATGTTCTAGTATTCTGTATTCTATAATAGCTTTTTTTTTCTGCTGTAGTGACATCATTTGTATCTAAAACGTATTGATGTGGTTAAATTTTCTCTGTTCTTTCCAGAAGTTTACTTTTTATATTTCGACTAGAAAAAAAAAAAAGTAATCATTTACCCTGCAGCAGGTTCTCTCAGGATGCCTCCTGACCCACAGGTCATGATTATCATAGTGTTGAGAGAAGCAGCTTGCAGGACCTTCACCACCAGGAGCATGAGAAACAGAGAGACGAGAGGGAGAGTGACCCTGAATCAGCCATGCGGTGGAGCAAAAAGGATGCTACTGCTGTGAGGAGATAAAAGCGCCTCACTCATGTTTGTATTCACCTGGGGAAGCCAAATGGTATGGAAAGTGGTTTTCTTATGAGGTTATATTTTCTGGGGTGAGTAAGCATGTGCATCTTCTCTTCAATATTAAACAAAAGTGCATGAGTGCAAGCCAAGATGCTCGGTAAAAGTGTTTCCCTGAATAGGTTAGATTTTAGGTAACCTAAAACCTTTATCTACTCTTTACGACTTTCTATCATGTCTTGTTGGTTAAAATGCACATTTTAGGCATGAAAAAGGCTGGAAATATTATTAATAATAATAATAATAATAATAATAATAATCATCATCATCATCATCATCATCATAATAATAATAATAATAATGTCGGTGTTTGTTCCTCCATACTCCCTCATCCGCTCATTCTCTTTCCTGAGACGGCCAGGTGACGTTTAAAATAAATGGCCTCAGAGACAACTGAATTCTGGATGCAATTCCCCAGTTCTGACTGTAATGGCTTTTTATCGACAGGGTAAATCCCTGCAGGCATCAAAAGTGCCACACTGGAAAAAGAATTGAGGGCAACATTCCATTTCGTTCGTGATCTCCAGTAAGGTTTTATTCAAACCATATTTCTGGGCATCTGGACATCCCTGGGCAGCAGCTGTACTATACTACAGTATACTACAACTATACTACTTATATTCATGAGGTCTGTTCAAGTCAAAACGGGAGTTGTGATGAACTTTCTTGGGAGTGAAGTCATTAAACTGATTGAAGACATTTATAGAAGAACTCAATCACAGAGACTCTTAGCCGCAGTAAAACATTTAAACGGTGCAAACGTTTTAAAGAAGACGGCTGAGGTGGCTCGAAACACACTGCAGTCGTTCCTGTGAACGAAATGTTTACTTTGTGGACGCCAGCTTGCGGAAGAGACGCATCTGTTAGTGGGAACTGTACACACCATCATTTATTATTCATTATTGCCACATCCCCTGTACAATCCTGACCTTAATCCAAATAATTTCTACATGTTTGGGCCAATAAAGGAGTTCCTGGGAGGCTAGGGTTCCAGATGTGAAGCAGGATGTCTCCGGCGTACTGAGAAAATGTTCTATTCAAGCACTAGTGAAATGCTGTGACAAGTGCATTAGTGTAGCAGGGGATTATATAGAGAAAGACAGGGAGTTTTTACTCCTATAACTCCGTACAGTCCAAAGTCCCGGTTTGACCTGAACGGATGGCATCAGAAGTCGTATCAAATGCTGAATGGATCCACGTGTGCAATAAAAGTGTCAAATAACCTCAGTATTTATGTAAATGGTGATTTTTATGCTGATGATACTGTTATGCATTCATCAGCTCCTACTGTAAATGGGGCTCTTGGGAGACTTGGCAAAGACAAAGTCTGAACTCAGGGGGTCTGTGCTGACAATAAACGCTGACACACATAAAATCATGTTGTTTACAAAAAAGCAAGTCACAAATCATGAGCAGCTTTTACAATGCAGAGGTGATTGATTAAGTGGTTTCCTCTGTAAAGTGGATTGGGGTTTTCATACACACAGGTCCATAAATATTTGGACAAGGTTACGATTGTACATCATCATCAAACATGGAAGAGGCAGTGTTAAGGCATGTGTGTGTGTGTGTGTGTGTGTGTGTGTGTGTGTGTGTGTGTGTGTGTGTGTGGGTGGGTGCCAGTAGAACTGGGTCACTGGTATTTATTGATGATGTGCTGATAGAAGTAGTAGGATGAATTCTGAAGTGTACAGAGCTGTGGCTTCTGCCCAGTTTCAGTCAAATGCTGGAAAACCGATAGGACACAGTATAGATGTGTAATGACACAATGAAAACTTATAAATCTAAAATTATACTGTATCTACTGTATAAATATCCATATCTCATCTTGATTGCTCTAATGGAAATCCATTGTGAAGGCAAAAAAAAATAAAAATGGTCCCCTTGTCCAAATACTTATGGACCTAACAGTAGATGACTCTAGAATGAAATGAAATATAAAGAAATAATTAGAAAACCACAGTGCTCTAGAGTGAACCATGGTAATGATAGCATCATGATGACAGCTAAAGTACCCACGAGAGGCCGACTAATACCCTCTTACCCCAGGGGTAACTCAGTGGTTAAACTGATTGTGTTTAAATACCACTGCTCAAAGTTTCACAGGTTTAAACCCGAGCACCACTGAGCTGCTGTTGTTGTTTTCAGTTTGTACTGTATGTCTGTCCAACCAGATGTTGTTACAGCTTTATTCAAAACTGGCTGGACAGAATTTAATTGAACTTTTGCAATACTTTGGTATTTGACCAAAGTTAAACCTGCACCATAAATTAAATAAAAATGATGAGAAAAGTTATGAGCAGTTTTGAGCCAGAGCTCAAACCATTACTGTAGATCTCTGCCTGAAGTTTAACCTGCACTATACAGTAAGTGACATCTAAATGTTAAGTAAAAGCGATGTTATTAACAGTTATGTGCTGGATTTAATAATGTACTTTATTGTTTTATGAAAACAAACACCTGCACCAATAGATACTAATTATAAAAGCTAAACTGAATATTTTTTACTGGAATTAGTTCATATTTTCACGGCTGAAATAACAGCACTGAAGTGGTATAAGTCAGTTTTAACGCAGAATTTGATTTGTATAAGATAAATCTAATCTACTTTTTCGATTTCCCATTCGATTCACTTTCTGATTACCAAACAGGGGGTGGGTTGGGCTGGCAACAAAAGAAGTAGAACTTAGTGTAAACAAGGCATAAGATTCTCAACCTTACAGAATGTGATGTTCTGTATGTGGACTTCCACCGGAAATAATAATTATATCACTGATTACATTAAAGCTCATCAGATTATTTCTAGCTTTAACCTTTTAACTATTTCCACAATTTTTTTATTGGTACTAATAATAAATTAATAATTTAATAAATTGCTTTGCATAGACGCATCTTCCAAAGGACAGAAAGGTCAATGTAACCAGACTGTAATAAAACAGTAATAAATGATTTTTATTTTTAAAATTAAAAAATAAAGTTTTTTTTTATATATAATGAATTAAAATGCTCTGTGGAAAGTTCGATATTTAGGTCACAAAGCTCCTGATTCTTACATGAGAATAAGATAAGAAACTCACACTATAGTATATCACTGGATAGAACCGGCTAAAGCCAAAATAATTCTCACACATCATGCGCAGATGTGCAATTAGTGCCAGGCAATCAGAGCCTGGACAAATCTGAAGTGATTTGGCAAGAATACAAAGTACTAGACGGTCTGATGTAGAAATGAACATAGAGGACTGAGAGCTTTGAGCAGTGCTTTCACAGAGCAGAGGCCAGAAATTGCGAAATCTCCTGATTACTGCACACAGAAATATCATTAAGGGGCCTCTGGCCTGATCTATTAAGGTCATATACAAGGTAATAGCTTCTTCTAGGAAAACTAGTTGCATGCATCGGCAAAACCTATAGTGGGAAATAATGTAGCTTCCAGCAAACACGGGATAATAATACAGCTAATAATGTGTTCCATTTTGTTTAGAACCTCCTAGCATTTAAGGTCGCTGTACGAGCAAATACACAAAAATGACTAGTAGAGCGGAAATAAAAGGAGAAGACGTCTCTTACGACGGGAGAGAAGAAATACAGTCATGAAGACGTTGTGAAATGGCATCACAAAGGTGCTAAAAGATCTGCCTTGCGCTCACTGACTCAGGGTTTTGTTCAGAGATCATAAGCCCGGATCCTGATGATTCCTTTGCCTGCAGTTGTGTCCATCGGCTCATGTACTGTATGTGGCGACAGATTTTGGAGTGTGTAACTCCGTCCTGTAATACAGCATGAGCGGTGGCTCAGCAAGATGGGTTCGACTGGCTTAGAGAAAGGTGTGTATGATAAGGGTGATGCCTGGGGATTAGCCTCATCCAAACACATAAAGCAAGTGACCCAAGTTTATGTGAAAGTGTGTCGTCGAACCTTGCACACAGGCTGCCAACAGATTTTTTTTTTATCCTAGCAAAAGAATAAAGTGGTGTCCAAAAGTATTAGGATAACATACTATAATGTATTATATTGTAGTTCTCTCTGTGCACAAAACAGGTGATGTCACTCATTGGTTCTGATCTATATGGCTGAAGAGTTGAGTTATTACACTAAGAAAAAAATAGATAAAAACTAGCTACTATATAGCAACGGTATTGAACTACTGGAGCTATGGCCTGGGTCATCTCAAGTTCTAAATTCAATAGCAAACTGCTGGACTGCTGGATAGTTAGGAAAGCAACAGCAGGCAAGAACCTATTTTCTGTACATGATCTTCCGATAGCAACCACGCAGGAATGGAATGAGCGAGTGACACCAGAGTGACTTTAAACCCAGCTGGATCCAGCAGGTTTTGAAGAATAAAGAAGTTCATACTAAATATTAATTATTGTATTGCAATTTTATTGCATAAAATAACTAACTGCATTATTATTGTATCATTATCTTGATTGTTATTAGTCAGCTTTTTCTTTAAGAAAAGGTTTGGAAAGTTGGATTATATCCATAATTCGCATGGAGTCACATACTGTATGGCCTACATCTAAAAAAAAAAAGCAAATATATTTTTAATGATAAGTGTATCAGCTATTCATTATTGATTTCTATGTATGAAGACATTTATAGTTAAGGTGCTGCATGCAGCGTGTATAGGTTTTTTTTTCAGGACACTGGGTTTTGAATTTTCACTATGAACTGGTGTCCCAGTGCTGTATTTCATCAGGGGTGCTGTAGACCCTTCATGATCCTGACCAGGAGAAAATGGTTACTGAAGACAAGTCAAGGCTTTTACACCCACTAAGGAAAAAACAGCAATGTCTGATTTGGAAAACATTAAAATTAGGACCATTGTCATAAAGGATGGGTTTAAAAAATAAAATAAGGATTTCCATTTTTTTTAAAAACAGTGAGGAAAAGGTTTGGTCCAAGACATTTAAATGGATAATGAATGGAAACCAAATGTGTTGCTGCCAGTTAGACACCTCAATATAGACAAACTACAGTCAGAAGATCAGTCAAGGATGTTCTTGATGCTGAATGTTGTCGACTAACCTTTGATTATCATTTTAAGAGTAGAAGAATTAGAGAAGAGCTGGCGGTGGATGTACCTAAAGGAGTCTTTCTGTTTTGTTATCTTTGCCCCACTCTCTGGCAGGTTGTCTGCTGAGCTATTCACTTGTGAAATGGGAACGAGCTCCAGCTGTAATCATGACCAAGCAGAAATGCATCTAAGTCCCGATCATAAAACAGCTGCTCGCCTCGGGAAGATTGAAACTTTGCGTCAGGAGAAACAAGCTGTCCGCTGGCAAATAATCCTTACGTAGCTTTGGAGGTCTTTATGGTTCTTTAGTCACTATTTCAGGAATTAATACACTCATGCAATACAAGCATCTCAGCATTACTCTAAAAGCATTAAAAAGTGTACAGTCAGGGTTTTATTTTCGGTGGCTTTGTGCACTAATGTAGCACAAAAGGCTTCTTTTATTGCTCCAATTTACTATTGCAATTTTGTAAACAGGTTTATGGAAGTCAGTTGTGCCACATAATCTGCGCTTTCTTGCACAAATAAATACCAGGAGAAAAACATAGAATTGCAGCCTCAGGTCCTGTCCAGATGTGCATGATAGTTCCCCCCCCCCCTTCATTACAAGGAAGAAAGAAATGAACAGCATTTTTATTTATAATATACCCTCATGAGCATGCCTCATCTTCAGTGAGTGCTTCATCAAGGCCAGGGTAGCATGAAATGGAAAAAACATCCGGTGTGTGGCCTAATGATGTGACAGGGGTAGGGATTATCCTTCGGCCCTATCCGAGATCTATGTTCACAGTGCAGTATTTGCAGCGCCTGAGTGGTGGTCCAGGAGCGGTATAGACATACAGTAAAATTAAATGTGTGTGATTTTCCATACTGCTTACATGCTGTATAGTGCATGGGGTGGAGGAGGGTTGGGACTTGAACCCTCAACATACTGAGCCACCACATACGGAGCATATTTTAAAGATGTCAAACATATGCCACATTAATATTTTCTTGATTTGATTTATATCAATGTGTTCACGAAATGCAGTCAAAACATGTTAAATACTAGTGATGGGTCGTTCATGGATAATTCGTTCTTTTTGAACGAATCATTAACATAGTAATGATTACAGTAGTGTCGGAGAATCGCAGAACCTCCGTAGGTTATGTAGAGGAAACGATTCTTTCTCAATGACTCTTCTACTCCGAGTCGTTCATTCTTTTGTCACGTGACTCCCATAGACGCTATGCGGCGCAATAGATTCAAAAGAATAAACGACTCAAACTAGAAGATTTAATGGTGAGCGGCTCATTCTGTGTATTATAATATGTCCTTAGCTGCATTGTAATATTTTCATTACTGGAACTATAGCCAATATTTGTGTATATAGACGTATTGGGGGTATTTTCATTGAAAATGCAACATTTTATTTTTATTTCTGATTAAAAAAAAAAAACGAAATGAACTAAATGATTTAAAAAAAGATTAGTTCATTTTGATGAATGAGATTCAAAGGACCGAGTCACTAAAATGATTCAAACTTCCCATCACTATTAAATATAAAACAAGAAACATTATTCAATCTTTGGAAATGTTAAATAGAATGAAACCTACTCCAAGTAACAAAAATAACCCAAACCGTAATCGAATATGTCCTTTAAAACCAAAAACTATCAATAATAATACGGTAAATTCTGCCATAAGTCATAACACATTCATAACATAAATACAAAACCACAACGGCTATCCGTCTATTTGAATGTGTTTTTACATTAAAGAAATCATGTTTTTTGTTTTTTTTTAACAAGAAATTCATATACCTCCTGGACACGGCCGAAGATCTGTCATACACTCTGGGGTTTGAAGTGTTGCAAGTCCTTTAAAGTTTGAAGATCACAGCAGGTTTGTTAGTCTCACAGCTGACTAAAATCATTTGTTTTCGCTCACGAACACCCAGATCCTTTATTTCTTCCACAGTTCCTTCCCTGCTGAGGAGACCTAATCAGCACTTCTTTTCCCACAATCTTTTCACAAGCGCAGCAGGAAGACGACGTCCTTGTCTGCTCAGCACTTTCTCCTTCTGAACCGAGGTGTAATTAATTAATTGGATGTGCGTACAGTATTTCTGTGAATTGTTTGGATCCCATACTACAGTGGTGTCGAATTTATTGATTCTGATGGGTCACCTTGTAAGTGAGAATAGAAACTTGTCCCTTGTCCCTGTTCATTACAGTACTGTGAGCAAGTCTTGAGCTACGTTTCATTTGTTTCATTTTTTGCTTCAGGTGTTCTTATATTTTTTATGCAGTATTGAGGAATAGTTCTCCAGGCTTCCTGATTGACTTTTTTGTCTCTTATTTTTAGTCCAGTCCCTGTACAGGGGAAGTTTCAGAGAAATGTTTTTTGTTTGTTACACCTTAGAGTGGCGCAGTAGTAAAGTGCTTGCTTTATCATCCGGATATCACGAGTTCAATTCCCGGGTGATGCTCTTGCAGCTGGAGGTCTAGAGAGAGCTGATTGGCCGAGCTCTCTCAGAGGGGAGTGATGAGAGCTCTCTCTTAATTATGGCTCTACAGCCAATCAGGAGTGTCTGTGAACTCAAGAAGTGGAAGGAGTGGATAGCGCTATCCTCCGAATATGTTACGCCGCCCCAACGGTGCGTAAGCAAGCAGTTCGAAAAGATGCGGTCGGCTGGCGTCACATGGTTCAGAGGAAACACGTAATAGTCTTCAGCCCCTTCTGACTGTGTGGCAGTAGAAGCCTTAATGTGGGAGACCCCTAGTGACTTTACCTTAGTGTCACCTTAGTGACTCAATTAGTGAATTGAACATGACTAAATTAGGGACAAAATCAAGGAAAAATTTTTATTTAATTTATTAGATTTCATTTCTGATTCTAAATATTTGTGCAGTACTGTAATTAAAACTAATAATTATATAAAAAATAGTATAACAGGAATAAAGAACTTCAGGACATGTTGTTGTAGGAAAATGATCAACATTGGTACAGTACAAATATCACACTACCTTGATTTTCGATTAATTTCCTTTTCCTTTTCATAAAAGTGGCTAGAGCCTAACAGAAATGCTTGGAAGAAATAAGCATTTCTGATCCAATGAGTAACTAATGAGGCAGATTGTAGAAAAAAAAATTAAATCCATTCTCCAAAGCTGTTTCAGAACTGTTCCAAAGCTGCAAAGTTTTTTATCATTATTTTTTCCCTTTAAAGTTTCACAAAATTGCAACCATTTTTGTATATCGCATCATCAGGCAGACATGACTCCTTGGGGAAATGCTTCCAACTTGAGCTTCAAAATGATGGCAGAGAAAAGATGTGAAATAGGCCATGTACCTTTGAGCTGTGCCACCTCAATACATCCACCTGCCCAAGAAAATGAGAAAAACAGCTTCACCCTAAATAGCGAGGGGGGAAAAAAGCTCCAGAGCATCAAAAAGTGGTGTACATTAGCGAGGTCAGACCGAGCAATACAAGCCCAGCTGTCAGAGCTGTGATTGATAGTATTGCTTGCCCTGCCATTAGCTCATCACTCAGATGAAAGAGTAAAGTATAGCATCACGGTCATGACTCAAAATCACTGGGGCATGTAACTGTCAAATTAAATAGTGGCGACTTTTTTATTGTAAGCAACCAGATTTCTAATACAGTCCAAGTAATGCTGTAAAGGAGAATGAAAATGAAATCGATTATCCATAAAAAAAAAAAAAGTTAGATCTTTTTTTTTTTATCAATTCAGTATGAAGTCATTCACTGGCCGGCAAGTCTGCGATTTTTATCTTTTAGTTAAAAAGACAACTTGTCATGTGATCGAGAAAAAAGTGAAGCATCTTATAGAGCATGTGATGTCAGAAAACATTTACCCAGCACTCCAGACAAACTGGAGACTCCTTCCATAAACATAATAAATTATAGAGTCATGTTCAAAAGTTAACCATACTTATCCAATCTTCTTCTAATTATGCTGTCATGAGCGTTTAACATGTATGATTTGTTTGGAAAGACTGCTAGGAGAAAGCCTCTTCTGTATAAAAACAACATACTGTATAGAAACAGCATCTGTAGAAACCACAACAATCTCATATGGACAAATAAGATTATTGTAGAGTTTTAGGCCGTAATGCACAGCACCATGTTTGCATTTTAGCGGAAACTCCTCAAACTCACTGTCACGTCTGGTAGTGAAAGTGTGGAAGATTTGGGCTTGTTTTGCAGCCACAGGACCTGGGCACCATGCAGACATTGAGTCGACCATAAACTCCTCTGTACACCCGAGTATTAATTGAGTTGAGCAAAACTGGGTCATGCAACAGGACAATGAGCCGAAGCACAACAGGAAATCTACATCAAAATAGCTGAAAAATGAAATAATCAAGGTTTGGTGATGGCCTAGTCAAGGTTTTTTTTTTTTTTCGCCATCTTTGTAAAAAAAATAATAATAATAATGCCACAGTAAAAAAAAGTTATATATTGTTGTTTATTTGGGGCGGCACTGTGGTGTAGTGGTTAGCACTGTCGCCTTGCACCTCCAGGGTCCGGGTTTGATTCCCGTCATTGTGTGCATGCAATTGATTTGCACCCTGTCCAGGGTGTATCCCCTCCTGGGATAGGCTTCAGGATGAGTGAGTGAGTCAGTGTTTGTTTGGGGTTGTATTTAATTAATACTGAGAACTGTTACAATCTGATGATTCTATTATGTTTTTAATGCGAATGGAATTACAACAATGAAACAATTAAACAATGGAATTAAAAGATGGGATACTAAATCTGGAACATGACTGCATAAGCAAACATCACCATATCGATCATTTACAGGATAAAAACTAAATTAGATTGTAGATAGATTGGTATTAGTGTTGGATTGTGTTAAAAAAATATTGTGACTGAGCTGTTACTATAGAAACAATAGAAGCAACATATCAGAACAAGCACATAAGTTTATGAACTAATATCCAAGCCGCAGTTATCTAACGTTAATTAACACCTGTTGATCAGAATCAAAATTGAGCATTTGACAGTGCTGTGGTTTAGGAGAGTAACTTCCTGAGATAACAGCAGTTCTTTCTTCTTTCTCTCGTTAGTCTTGTGAAGGCTTTGGCCTCACATCCGATTCATTAACGCACTGCTCCCAGGGGCTGTTTTACTTTCTGTCTCTTACAACAGTCTAACGAGCCACACACAGCCTGTAATGAGATGGTATATGACACATAAAGAATGCTGACATTTTATAAAGACTAAATATTTTTCTTTGCATAATAAAGCACATGGAAGTCTGTGAGTGGTGTAACACAATGCCACTATCTGCATATTCATCTGTTTCTATTTATCACCTCTAAACCTTTCACAGTTCTTCTACCTCAGCTACATCACTCAGTTTGAACTACATACAGTACAGATGTGCATGTGGATGTTTTTTTAATCCCATTCGCATGAATTTAGCTTGTAACTGCCTGAGTAAGCAATACTGGAGAAAGATTTGACTCAACACCCAAGCAAATACACTCCGCTCTCTTGAGTGCTCCCCTTAGAAGCTCCGCATCCCAAAATCATGGACGTGCATCGCCAAGACAGCAACACCAACACCTGGGCTAACGACTAGCTCAATATTCATATAAATGATCAAGAATGGTCACAGGGGCATTGAACCTATCCCAGGAGACTTATGTCTTTGGGATGAAACTCAACAAGCATGGGGAGAACATGCAAACTCCATGCACGCAAACCAGTGACGGAAGACCGATTCACCATTTACAGGCGACTTCAAGCACAGTACGGGGATAAACCTCTTAGCCACAGTGAAACATTTAAATCCTTGCTCCCTGGCTTAGCTCTCACATAAATCATTATTTAATGGTTATTTTTTATTTATTATGTGTGTTGGACTTCTTTTTTGATACATTTTCATTTACAACTTGTTTATATGCATCAGGGTTGTCTAATCAGTGGCACATTTAAACGGCATATTTTAAAGTGCTAAGCAAAATACTAAGTTCACGGCTGAATGGCTTAAATTAAGCATTGAAAAGACTGCTTACGTATTCATTATCTTGATGGCCGATTTGTTGCAACCCTGGCTGCATAATTTGACCAGAAAGGAAAAAAAAAATAAAGCAGTTTTTAATATCTGTGTAAAATGCTCATAAGACCATGATTGCCTTTGCCACAAGTGCTAAATAGAGACAGAGTGATTTCGTGTGCTTTGGAGTCTCTTACAAACAGCAGGTCGCTCGGCTTAAAATGTCGCCAAGCAGCAAAGAGCATAATTTCAGCCTCAATCATGTCAACTCAAGTTTCGAATTGTTTCCTGCCATGGTGTAAGATTTTGTCCTCTTTTGCTGCAGTAATACATTTTTTTTAATAGTCCAATAATCATTAGAAATCAGCCCTGAGCAGAGGAACATTTTCACACCAGGTTTCACACCATTAAGAGTCTGCTGGAGTACTTTATTCTGCTAAATTAACAAAAGCAAGACCACCATCGCTGGTGTTTAAAGAAGCTAATGCCGCTTACATCCTAAGGCTTTACATACTGAATCACTGGTATTTTAGGATTAGACATTTTCCTTCCCTGATGTTTTACACAAACTGGCCTCTTGGGCTCAGGGTGATTATTAGTTTTCAATATTTTAGCACATTAAGGCTCAGTCAGCTCAAAGAACATCGATACAAAGAGGCTGTCTCTAATCTCGTTATTGTGCTCTGACGGAAATGTCATTAAACTCATTTCAGAATTAACAATGGAACGTAGTAAATGGTTTATATATTTGTCTAGATCTAATCCAATCCAATATTTGTGGAAGAGTAAAATCATTGTGAAGCAGTCCATATTATGTTGGCACTTACAAAACACATTAACAGGTAAAAGCACACAAAAAAGTCAAAGAATACAGAAACACATTCGAAAAATGGAACAGCCAACCAGAAATCATCGAAATCATCATCAATCAGTTCATTATGAATTTCATTCGCATTGTTTTCCTTAAAATCCAAAGTAATATGAATTTATTGACCGCACAAAAAACACAAACGCAGTTTAACAAATTTGTTCATAAAACAGCAATACAGCTGATTCGAAAATGCAAAAGCAAAACAACAACAAAATAAAAACACAACATATAATTAGCAACAGCAAATTTACATTTAGCAGACACCCTTATCCAGGGCAACTTACGTTTTTCATCTCATTAAACATCTGAGTAGTTGAGGGTTAAGGGTTTTGCTCGAGGGCTCAACAGGGGCAACTTGATGGTTGTGGAGTTTGAACCTGGGATCGTCCAAACCTTAAGCATTGAGCTATATCCCTGACCAGATCTAACTTGTAAATAGATACCAGAAAATATATCAGCAAACGTATAAACACAGGAAATTCATAAAGACAACAGAAATTATAAAACAAATGCAAATTTGTAAAGACAACAGCGAAACCAGCAAATTTAAGAACACAGCAGCAAGGACTAAACTTGAAAATTTACAAATATTAAAGCTAATTCATAAATACATCACAGCATCAAATTTGTATACGTCACAGCAAAACACTTAAATTTGCAACAAAAAAAATAAAAACAGCTGATTGTTAACATAAGATTAACAAAAATTACAACAGCATATCAGAGAACACAATAAATTAATAAATAAGTTTATCTATATACAGTAATACATTTATAAATATATACATTGGTTTACATATAAACATGGCAAATTTAGGTTTAACATAGTTTTTAGAGTAACATAAAAAAGGTAAACTACAAAACCAAAGCCACAACAATAAATCAAATACACAACAGCAAAAGTTAAAAAAAAAAAAAACACAATAAATCAAAAACACAATGATAAATTCAAAAATACAAAAGCAAAATCAACAAAAAAACAGAAAAAAACAAAAACATACAGATAAATCAAAAACACAAAAGCAAAACCAAAAACCCCAATAATAAATCAAAAACATAATAACAAAACAAAAGCAGAATTATAAATCCAAAACACAACAATAAATAAAAAACACAACAGGACATCAGATAAACGTGACATGTAAAGAGTCCTGACTGACCATCCTGTGTTTGATCCTGATTAGTCAGACTGTATGACAAAATATAAAATATCTTTACTTAATTTTTTATTTTTTTGCCAAGTGGACATGCATTTAAAACCTAACACAGCTGCTGTCAGTATCCGCACATAACACGCTCCACTTCAGCCCCAAAAGATCAATATTTAATTCAAACCAGGGAGGGGAAAGAGATGTAACACTTCTCGTGAGAGGAAAGAAATGATCGGTAGGAGATCAAATCTCTTGAGCTGGTAAATGCAACTCCAGTAATCCCAGAGGTGTGCATTTCCAGTCCCACTGCAGAAGCAGGGTGCAGATATGAGACTTCTGTGCTTCATTTACTTTACCTGATTAAAGACATGGATAAACAGGTACTTGCTCTTATTTTATAAGAGGGTTATATTGTCTGTTACATCATTAAAACAGAAATAACATTCATAATTAATGAAAAAGTTTAACTTAACTTGGACGTCGGAAAGTCAAGAACTCTGGAGTTCAGCAAGACATTGGTTGATTTGAACTCACTAACTGTCAAAGTAGGCCTTCCTGACTTTCTAAGAAGGGCCCAAATAGAAGTTCTGAGCACCAGTGGAGCTGTCTGGAGAGTTTAATCCACTTCAGTATCTCCTAAAACAGCAGGAAGGCAAAAAAAAAAAAAAGCATAGAAGGAAAAGTGGAAAAGATTTTAACCTTTTATTCAGGAAGAACAATCCTCCAGGGGGTTGAACTTTACTGCAGCTACCTAGACCAAAATCTCTAATTGCACCCTGGATCTGTCTTTCTGCACTCCACTTGCTAGTTTGCATGAAGGTGTGTGTGCTTTACCACAGCTTAGCCCTCCAGCTTGTACTTTCACAGATACTGAGATGAGACAATAGCACCCAATGAAAGGTTCATGACTTGATTTGAAAGTCAAGTTGAATAATAAAAAAATGGAATTGGAATTGATTCCAATAGGGCTCGCTGTGTTTAAAATTGAGTTGAAATCCCTTTTTTTTCCCCTTTTCATTGCTGGAACATGAAAAATAATGCTAGACATGGGTGGCTCCAGCCTGTTACACTACCCCATAATGCAATTCAGCATATTTTGGTTGTTAAAAAAAGTTGTGGCAATATTTACTTCGCCAATATCAAGTTTGCCCTTGGGCTGTTTTTGAAAATTAGATTTACTTGAATGAAAAGATATTGAGACAAAATTGAACAAGAGCTTTTATATTTTTTAATCTATCACCTGTTTTTCTTTCTTTCTGCTCTGTGTGGTGCATGAACTTTCCAGGCTTTCCCTCAGTAAGAGGGCTAAGAGCTAACCTTTGGTTACCTATAGAACCTACTGTTGAGTATTGAGTCTAGTAATTGCACAAACAAGTCAAAATGTATAAAACAGCTACAATTTATCAACCTATTAAACCAAAATCCATTTTATGAAACACTCCAAAACATAAATCACAAGGTCAAATGCATTGTACAATGTTAGGGTTCCTGCTGAGTATCTTCCAATCGTACAACAGCACTACAAGGTTAGGTTTATTATCAGAGGAATATTACCGTAAGTAACAAAAGAAACTCGGCCAGTTGTTAAAAAAACATCGATATCATTGTAAAAATATCTTCATTTTCAAAAGGTGTGGTTTGTCATGCTGCTGAAAGGGCTCTAAAAAATAAGGAGCATAAAAAAACACTTCTGAGGAAGCTGTGTGAATTATTAACTAATCTATACTGAGACAATATTACAGTTACCCTGTGGAGCATGCTGCTTAACGCAGAGGGTGAGACAGCGACAAGAACAAATATCCAGCTGGCTTAATTCACTTTCAACAATCAAGCTAAAAAAATATATATTTTTTATTTTTTACTTTATAAAAGAAATTTATTATTTTATGGTCTCTGCATGGACATGTCAGCTGAGTTGTTGTTGTTTACTTTTATCTGATAAGGACAATAAATCTGTCAGTTGTATTTAAGTCAAAGTTGAGATTTGAAATTTAAGACTGAGTGTCCACACTGTTATTTGAAACTGATCAGATCAGATTTGCCTCTGTTCAGACTGCCAACCCAAATCAAACAATTTGTCATCCTTTCCAAATTTCCTGTGGTAATGACGCTGGAGGCATGGGTACACTAGTACAGTATGTGTGATGTCAAATGATACACGTGTTATGGCAAATGTCATTGACTTAAAACAAAGACAGATAAAGTTAAGCCTTTATTTGTCACATATACATTACAGCACAGTGAAATTCTTTCCTCGTGTATCCCAGCATAACTAGGGTCAAAGCACAGGGCCATGATGCAGCGCCCCTGGAGCCAGATCTAGGTTAAGGGCCTTGTTTAAGCAAGCTCGAACCACCGACCTTCCAATTAGTAACTCAGTGCCTTAGCCCTCTGAGCTACCACTGCCCTACGATGGTTACCATTGGTGATATCACATCCATCCTATAGGTCATATTCATGCCACACCCACACAAGGTGATCTTTTACTCCCCCATCAAGTTGCGAGTATCTCAATGGAGGGTTTAAAATCTGGTGAATAGTGTCCAGACCGAAACACATCCTTAGGAATCTGAGTTTAAACTGATTCCAGTCCAAAAATAAGCAAAAAAATGGTCAATCAAGTGGTGGCTCTGGAGGAGAATGCATGCCATCACCCGATGTGGTGTTGGTGGAACACAGTAACAGCCAATGAACATTTTTGGTGCTGTCCAAGGTGCTGAACCAAACATAGGTGTCACCTTATTGGACCTGGGTTTGAATCCGAACCTGGGTAAATGTTATTATTAAAATAAGATAAGATAAGATAAATCCTGTAGCAAAGAAAGAAGAAAAAAAAAGGACACTTCCTTTATCAAGATAGAAATCAAAGCAGAGTTTGATAGATAAAGTAGGGTTAAATTTTATTGATGTATAGCTATTAAATAATACAGGAGCATTTTATTGCTTGGATGTAACATTTAACTGAAATTGCAAATCAGCATTATAAACCTACACACTAAATAATTTACTTTTACTGATTACTATACATTAATTAATTATCCTAGTGAGACATGTTAATATTAATTAATTAAATGTTGTTATGAAACTCTCCTCATAAGAGTAACGCAGTAGCAGTCATTATTTTGAACAACATTAAACAACAGCATATATACAATATATACAATCTGTCAAAATATAAAATCTATTTAAAAGGATTCTTGCCTTTTGATAGGAAAAAAACTTATTTATGGGAATTTTAAAAAAGTTCAACTTGAATGTTTGAAAAAAAAAATGAGTCACCAGAGGGTCTAATAAACCTGAGGAGAATGATATACAAATATTTACATATAGTGATATAAAAAAGTAGATGACTAAGGTTATAAATTGTTCCTTTTTTGACACAGAGCTACATCAACAGCCTTATAAAATATTAAATAGAAAAGGAAACAATCAACAACATATACACATGAGGAAAAAAACTTCTAATAATAAGCAGCTTGTGTGAATGTGAGGTTTGTTTGAAGTTTCTTCCACTGAAAGAACTCTAGTCTGTACAAAGTCTGTAAAGGTCATTTTTCAAGTTTGTCAAAACTTCAGCTTAAAAAAAAAAAAAAAAAACCTTCATGAAGCAGTAGAAATTCCCAACAGGACCTTGCTGAGAAAAGAAGAGGACATAGGAACCATCACTCTCTTACCTGGACCTTGACTGTCCACAGTTTCTCAAAGTTTTTTTTGTATCTTTCTTTTGTCCTGGTCCTTGTTGTTGTTGTGCTGCTGCTTTTAAATGACACTTTTATTTATTTTCCTATCTAAGTCTTGTGTTGGAGGTGTGACAAGAGTCTGAACAGGTGGATGTGCATCTCAAACAGCGCTAGAGTGCTGCCACTTTTCAAGACTCTCTGGACTTGTTTGTAAAACAGAGCAGGTATGGATTAGTTTGCTGGGGTGCTTTACGTGTAATTTTGGTTGTTGGATGGATCATGCTGTTTGGGGCGCTACAGGAGTTGTGAATTCCACAAGCACACAAGCTTGAGCATGTCCCAATGCTCACTGTGTTTATTAGGCAGGTTTGCGCTTTCTGTTACAACAAAGTGCAATAAGTTATTCTGGCCTAGATCAGGGGAAAAATCAATTCATACACTGATATAGAGAGGAAAAACTGTTGGTTATATTTTTTAAATAAACTGTCTGGTATGTCAATGCAAGAGTGTACACAATAAAACACTGTCAGAGTTTATTAGAGTCCAAATGGATTCATATTAACACGGCTGCGTGTTAATTCAACACTTTATAGTTTTAATTCAACACTGGGGAATTTGCTGTGTAAGTAAGTAATACAGAGCTGCAAAGTTTATGGCATTATATTTGGGCCAATATGCAGCTCAAAAACTCTGGGGCTATTATTATTATTATTATTATTATTATTATTATTATTATTATTATTTAAACCAGTTCTGTGGTCTACACAGAAGTTGTGATGATGGATAAAAACTATCCAGCTTAAAAGACCTCTTGGGAAAGGGAATTACTGAAAAATCCGAAATAAGGGTAGGGTCAGGTAGTGGGATCAAGTTAGAGTTGGGATTGGCTGGTTAGGTCTAGCCAAGGCACAATGTTCAAATTTAGTTGCTTCTAGTGCTAAGGGTTGTTTTTAAAGGATCTATATATCTATACTGGGTTAATAGCTTCTCCATGTATCGCTAAATGAATTTTCTGACCACATAGAGTTATCAGTAATATAGGAAATTAATAGGAAATGGTTTAGGAAGTTTAAGTGAAGGAATCTGTCTTTCAAAGGATTCACCAACTTAACCACTGGGGCTGCACAGGCCTTGTTCTCGTTTCAAGCCTGGATAAAATAAGAAGGTTGCATGAGGAAGGGCATCTGGTATAAAATGTGTGCTGAATTAAATATTTAGAAATGGGTTATTGCGGTGGTGATCTGTAATGGCTCGGTATACTGGCAAATTTGGAATATCCCACATACTTTGGAGCTGCTCCACTAGCTTTAGTGGAAGCAAGAGATAATCGGGACAAAATGATTTCCATCCAAGCAATACGACAAAACAACAGTGTTTTCCACCAAATTACACTCGCATTGGCTAAAAACGTAAAATTACGCAGTGTTGGCTACATACACATGCTTTTGATTGGTGTGAGGAAAACAGACGTATTCAGAGAAAGCCCACACTGTAAGACACCACCATCACCATCACCACCACTACTGTACTTGCAGTGGCTGTGTAATGCCCAAAGGGGAAAAAAAGAACCAATGTCTTCCAATTAGCTTGATATGTTGAACAGTCAGATTTTCACTGAGAGCTACAGATGGCATTTCATAAATGAGTGTAAATGTAGCATAGAGTCATAACTAAATGTGAATATCTTCTTCCAGATGAAAAGATAACATGTTTAAAACATAGATAAAGTTCTAGATTAGGCATTAGGTTACACTTGATGGTGTAAATTGCATTGCAAATGGCATTCACAGGACACCAAAAAAAACTATGCAATCAGGAGGTTTTCACTTTCATGCAGGTGAGCAAAAAGGCATCTGGGAAACTTGTGGGAAAATTTGCACAATTCATTTATTCAACTTGGCGGCACGGCGGCTTAGCACTGTCGGCACAAAGCCTCAGAGATTGGGGTTTGAATCTTGTCTCCTGTCTTTGTGTATGTGCAGTTTGCATGTTTTCCCTGTCCAAAGACATGTGGTGAAGGCAGATTGGCATTTTAAATTGATCAGGTGTGTGAGTGTGTGAGCTTGTGCCTGGAGATGGCTGAGCACCCCATCTAGTGTAAAATCTGCCTTGTGCACTACCCGCGGTGTCCGTGGGATAGGCTTCAGCAAACAACTCTACACTGAATATAAGGTAATGGATGGATGGATGGATGAATGGATGAATGGATTTTATTTATTGCTGGTAACAACCTGCTCAGGATTAAATTAGGCTACCAATTTGTTTATATTTTGGGAAGTTTTTGAACTGTTTCTCAAGAAGTAGTTCCATGGTAATGCTAAAGAAGTATATTGGTATTTAAAAAAAAAAATCCTATTCAGTGCATATGCGCCTCTGTTGCATTGTGGGAAAGCTGATAATTGGCGAGGAAGGTGTGCTATCTGTAATACCCACTGTCTGTCAGTAGGATTTAATTCCCCATTAAAATGAGTGAGTGTGGGTGCTGAATGAAACATTCCGGCCTTTCTCTCTCTCATCCTTCACTTCACCAGCAGACTCATTAAATCTGTCAAATTCTCAACCTTCTCTGACAGACACACCATCCGACACTTATGCCTTTAATTAACCCCCCCTGGCCGCATGTGATAAGCTTCAGATAGGGCGAGGTGTTTAGTGGGGTCAAAGTTCAGCTAGAAATAATGTGCCGAGTTACAGCGCTACGGACTGCATAGGAATTGAAATACAGCCAAATTACGGCTAGATAATGACAGGAAATAAAACATAAAGAGTAAGTAATGGAACTATTTCAATTACAGGCCGACATTACAATCGAGCGTGTTCATCGTCGTTGTCGTTTTAATTTACTGCAGTGAAGGTCTGGCTGGTGATAATAGCTGTGAACTATTTCTAAAAAATGACAGCTGAAAATGTGCCCAGGGTTTAATGCATCTGAAACTTTTAAATGAACGTAGTGATGCTGAAGCAATTAAAAGGCAAATTGAACTGATTATGAGTCATCGGTGCATTTTATGATCCGCTTTACTTAAAAAAAAAATAGATGGATGATATTAGTTCATCGAGGTTCTGTGTTCAGTGACAGAGAAAGTGGATTTTAATCATTTAGTTATTTAACCAGACTAGAAGCCAGAGGATTGTTAGTTTAAAACTTTCTTTCATTGATTATCAATTATGTGGGAGTAATTTGGTGACAGGATCATAAGCACCCAAAGTTCATCCATGCTCAAAAGCCGGCCTGTCTGGTCCGATCCCACAGAAATCCTGATCTCAGGCATGGAGCCCAGCAGGCAAAGTGCCCAAGGCCACCAACCCGGCATTGACTTTCCTCAGATCCATATTCTATCAAGCACCCTTGAGATGCTTCGGCCAAGAAGTCTGATGAAGTGAGGCCCCATCCTGCAAACCATTGCATCCAACAAATCTGCTGCCAATGCCATGGTACCAAACATCACAGTACACCCCCTGTGGGGTATGAGTTTGTGTGAGGTCATGACCAGTGGGGCCAGAGTTGTTCCCTTGGCACAAGGGCAATCTTAATGGTTATGGTTTTAAAGTTACAGCTAATCAGCTGCTGCGTAAATATTGGACTAACTACATGCTGGGTTGATTAAACCCAGCAAAATGGGTTATTTGTTTAACCCAGCAAGATGGGTTAAATATTCAACCCAAATACTACAGTAGGTCATATTTAACTATAATGCTGGGTTAATTCTACCACATAAATTGGTCAAATGTTTTACCCAGATGTTAGTTCATTTTAATTGGAATGTTGGGTTAATTCTACCTCACGAATATTAAAATGATTTAATATTCAAATATAAAATAATTATTATATTTTCATGTTTTAACAGTGAATCTGTAAAAAAAAAAAAACTACGCATGTCTAATTAAATTAAATTACTTTGAGTTAAATTACTTCCAAGTTTTGCAAACAATACACCTATGCAATAAACATCCTATTAAATGTTTATTAAAAAATATATATTTTTCAAAAGCACAAGAGCAGATAATCAACAGCGACATCATTACTATACTATTACTCACAAGGGCAGAATGGAGTAATAACACAAATAGGCTGAGGCAGCTTCTACAGAGCAGGATCTCTTTGTGACATTAGATATCTTTTCTGCAGAACAAAACTATCCAGCCCTGGTCTCATTTTAACATATAAACACTGTCTAGGACTTTTCAAGTAGGCCTCGCTATTTCATAGCAACGTTACAGAAAGTCCTATACAGGTGTTAAGGTGTTAACAAATAGTTAATGTCAAAAATATAAAATGCCTTGAAGCACACATCAACTGCCCCAAGTAGTGTGCATTGCTCCAGAGCCTGTCCCACCAGAATGACGAATGCCTGAGAGCAGCGCTGGTCATTATCTCCCAACGTCAGGATGTAGGGGTACGGCCTTGACACTTCAGCCTGCTGGAGGTATTCCACCATATTGGTGCCAACCTTAGAAAGAAAGAAATAAAAGAAAGTAAAAATTTTGTTGAATAGCAAAGATTAAACTGAATAAGACTATCAATTTAGTGTGTAATAGGATTTATACTAAATAAAAAATGACAAAGCTAGGGTAAAGGTAACCTGAGACAAAAACATGGAGACAGCTACTACCAAAAATAAAACAGCAAAATAAGCATGGCTTTTGGGATAAAGCTCCTAAATATATATTTTTTTAATCAGACTAGTTAATGTGTTTGCTAACGCTAGCAACCTAACTAAATGCCTGAGTCATGCTAGCACTACAGTTAACAGTTTAGCGTTCTTTTATCACTTTACCATCTCCGTACACCCTGCAAACATTCTACAGAGAAAGATAAAAAGCTCAGACATCTTATCCGTTTCTTTCACACACAGGTGGGGTTCTTTGGCTAACTATAGCAGTTATTGTTAGCTAAATTATCTTACCTCAGACCAGCCTGAAAGTTTAAGTGTAACCTTAACACGGTAACAGTAATAAATCTTACATATAGTAATAATTTTTCAGTCATATGTGACTTAGGTGAGTGAACATGTGTATACAGACCTTGTATTTAACGTCATTTTCCCTTAAATGCACGAAGAGGATAAACCGTCATCCGCAATACAGATCATTGCCAACAGAGGCAATACAGTGTTTGGGTAGAAAAAATAACCCAGCATTTTTTAGTGTGTGGTTATGGAATAACTTTTGTTAATATGCATGCATGGATAGTGTATAAATAATGATTAATACTACAGTAGCAGGCTATGTATTAATATATCATTGTTCGATACGACATTTTAAAGTCATTTAACGGAAGAACTGAAAATGGAGGTATTGTTCATAGCAAACAAATATGACATCACACTTAAAAGGAGGGTGGGGGTGGGGGTGGGGGCATTCAAATGTTGGACAAAACAATGGAAGATGCACGCAGCAAAAGTGAATAGACTTATATAATTATATTATATAAATTGTCTTACGTTAAGATAATTGCTTGAATTTAACAGTAGAGGATTAGCACTTGTCAAAAAGATTAATAACAGCACATTATTAAAAATGCAACAAAATCCATCCCACTTTATTACTCAGATTTAAATAATTTCTTTCTCAAACTTTGCCACATTTATGTTTGGATGACAGATTCAGCATAAAGACGAGAGAGGAAATGAGATTGCTGCTGAGGTTCTTACATAAACAACCAATTTATAAAATTTAATTGTATCTTTAGGCACTGTGTAGCCATTTACAGTAAAACATTACATCATTCAATGTAATTTAATCTAACATAAAGACAACACGATGGCTTAGTGGTTAGCACGAAAGGCGTTTCACCTCCAGGACACGGATTCGATTCCCACCTCAGGGTCTGTGTGCATGGAGTTTGCATGTTCTCTCAGTCCATAAACATGCAGATTAGGATCATTGGCGTCCCCAAATTACCCATAGTTTGTGAATGTTGACCAGGAGTAAATGGTAATAAATACAGTGGACACCATTGGCCATTACGGTCCCTAGTTAAACTACAGAGGTCTGGATAGATTTAATATGAAGTAATGAGGAGTGGCTCAAGACTTTTGCACAGTCTGTACTGTATAACTCTCCATAAATAATTAAAAAAAACATCTTAATGCTTAATTTTTTTGAGTAGCAGTGAGCACATTTGAACTAATCTGCACTATAAGCATTTTACAGCATGTTAATTATACATAAGTTTGATTTTAGTCTCTTTCAAAGCACCTCTCTCTCTCTCTCACTCTCTCACTCACAGAATCAAAGAGACTTGGATGTGACTCTTTTATGCATCAAGTATCGCTTTCAAAATGTAGACCACACATTTAAATTTTAAAACATCTTCTTTTATATTCTATTTAAAATGCCATCTCTGTGAAGTTTTATTCATTGTGTAGTTTCACTCAGAATATTTGGACGATAAACCGAGTCCACGTGTGAATCTTACGTTCCATCGATTACTCTCTTGTTCACCAGCTACCTGTAAAAGCAAAATGACCTTCGTGTTGCTGCGTCTGATTCGCCAGCTCATATGCTGCAGCAATGCAGAACAAGACTTGTTTCATACACACTAAGTCAATTCAAATACCAGCTGCATATTTGTTTGACCTCTGCATAATCCAGCCAGCTGTCAGCCAGAACGTGTGACTCAGAGTTTTATTGGGCCTCATTATTATTCATAACCATGACGTCCAACGTGCTGTGACTATTGGCCATGAGATCTTGTTATCATCCATGAAAAGGAGACACAAAGCAGCTAAGACAAGACTAATGAACCAGAGCACAAATAAGACAAAAACAAGCAGGTCCAGGCCCAGGGGACTTCATATGATGAATTCATATTTGATAAGAAAACATTCTTTTGTTTAAGTTATATCCATGTACTTCTTCAGAACTTCCATTTACTGGATGAACAATCATTCCTCCATCTAGGAACAACCTCTTCAGTCAAACTAGGGACCGTGGAGGCCAGTGGTGGCTGTTGTATTTATTCCCATCTTTTAGTAGTTCATAATACCACTAGGCATTTAAAAATGTTGTTGCCTCTTAAAGTGTCTCAGGATAGCTGGAGGTTTTCATTCCAACGAAGCACGAGTTGCACCTGCTTGTTAATTAAAGGACATAATCTCTTGACTAAAAACAGCTGTGGCTCGTGGTTTGTTGGAGAAAAACCGAGTATGGATAAGTCCAGACACCCTTGATTAAGAATATTTTGAATATTATTCACTTGTACCCTTGCTAACTTTCTGTTTCCAACTGTATCCTCTAGTGGTATTTAAGTGCATGTTATGGAAGAAGCAGGGACTCCTTATAATTAACCAAAATTTAGTTCATTATGTTGCCTATTTTGTGCTAAAAAGAATAATATGTGGCTCTGCAGTGTACAATCCTGAGCCCTATATACAGTATGTTTATTAAAAAAAACATACTCGCTCACTCCGTAGGCTCCCTACCCCAGATGTGCATAGGGGCGAGGCCACCAGTTCGGGCCGGCTGCTGATAATCAGCCAGCTGCCGATCTCGGGCATTAAAACTCCTTTTTTTTCTTCGTCCCTTCTTTAACCTTTCTCTTTCCCCTTTTTAATAAAGAAATAAAATTACTCCATTTCCTGTAAGACCTCGCTTCATGTTCGTGTGTCTGTGTCAGTTTAAACACGACATTTGTAACACTAGTAGCGTAATGTTATTGACATTGGGAAGTGTAATCAAATTACATGCATTTAAAATGTAATGCGTTACATTACAGTTATACCCAACTCTATTGAAGACGAACCATCATCAACTGTGACAAAGGTGATTTTTTTAAAATTTGGCTAAGACTATGCCATGAATACAATAAAATCGCTTGTAATGGAGAGTATAGTAAGTACTGTAAGACCTTTGCATATATACACTTTATTTACCTATACACTATATTTAATTTGGATGACCCATATCATTCATGGTTCTTAAAACACTTTGAAAATTCCAAACAAATTGTTTTAAAATGGGTTGAAGGTAAAATGTATATAATAATGTACTTTAAGTTCTTGACAGTTCATGATAGTTTGGCATAGTTCATAGTGGAGTCATACAGTAGGTCATTACATACATAAATATATAACCAGTCAAAAGCTTGGACACACCTTCTAATTCCATGAAATTTGATTTGTTTCTACATTTTAAAACTATGCCAAAGGCATCCAAAATATGCAATAATTGCCGTTATTAAGATGTGTCTGCTACTTATCTGAGGTGCTGTAGAATGTTGGCTGGTCAGGCTCAGCAGAGGTACAGTAAGTTTTGGTCTTGTTTCCCTGGCAAGGTCTTCATAAGATCCAGTTTCATCATGGTGCTTGATGGATTTTGCAAATGCACTTGACAAAACTGTTCTTGCAAGAATTTTTGCACTAATTTTTTATTTTAAAATGGTTTTACAGCTTTGGGACCATCGGTGCTTGGACCCCTTATGGACTGGAAAATCACTACCCGCTGAAATCTAAAGATGAAGAATGCTTGGTATGTATTTCATAACCAGTGGATTTATTTACAGTAGCGTTTTTTATTATAATATAGTATATATAATATATAATTGTGCATGTAAAGAAATCCCAAAAAAATTGAGTAACTCACTCTGGGAAACATCAGATGATTAATTTCAGGACAACACCTTAGTGAGTTACGGAGTAACACTGACAGGGTGTCACATTAACATAGAAAAGATTATGTCTTCTTTCCAGCAGATGTGTGTGATTTAGGAGACAACAGAGAGCATTCGAAGTGCTACATTGCTGAATGAGGGCAATTAGCAGGTTTAATGGTAATATTTAACTGCTTCTTAAATAGGCAGGATGTTTTGACCTTGAATGAATACAGAATATTTTTTAAAATATACAGAAGTGCGCAAATGTCTTGAGCAGCTCCTAATTTCTTCATATTTTGCCTCAGAGGAACCAGACTTTTTTGTATTTTTAATATAGTCTTGTGGAAGCGTTCTCTAGGACAGTTTCTTTTTTTAAGTCTTTCATTTTTGCCTTTTTTTGACTCTCATTTTCAGTCTAGTCACTGTCCCCGAGCAGTTTCAGAGGAATGGGTTTTGTTTGTTGAGCCACGCAGTGATCTCTGAATCATTCAAGCATAAAAAAGTTTAACTTAAGGCCTGAACCAGTGAGAAACAGGTGCAGATGATGACAGATGATCAGTTCACTGTTGATGCTGAATGCTGAGTGCCTGGAACAGACGAGAGGGGAAATGAGGCTGCTGCTGAGGCTATTACGTAAACAACCAGTTTTTAAAATGTTGTCCTTGGGCACTTTGCAGCCTGTCACAGTAAAAAAAAAAATCAATTTCTTCCATTTATTCCACATAATTTTATTTTATTTAATATAAAGAAATGAGCAGTGGCTCAAGCATTTTTGCACAGTACTGTACAGTATGTGTCCATGATATACTGTAAGGCATTTTCTTATAATATACAGTAAAAGAAAGCAGGTTAATAAACTATGGTGAAAGTCTACCTGCTGATCTTCTTGAGAAGCCTTGGAGTTACTGCAGCTTCAGCTAAACAGCTGTTTAAAAATAAAAATAGAAAAGTTGCATCCAGCATTGATGTTTTTATAACACGTTTCCAAACACGGCTACAAAATCAGGACAGATAATAAGATTTCAGGCCAAGGGGGATAGATTTGTCGAAGTAAACAGGCAGCATCAGACAGCCTGTTTGCCGTGTTTGGGTCTCACAGTCAGATCTCATCACTGCAAATTTGTTGGAGAAAAACAACTCGTATGAGAAAAGTTATGAAAGGTTCTGCTTGTAGCTAGGGGCAGCTTATTACGGCCTCGTTCACTGATAATATAACGACGCTGCCAGCTCATGTAATATCTGCTTTAACATGTAAGATGTGCAGTAGTCCTGGGACTCAGGTTCAAAGCTGGAGCATCTTAAACCAAGGAAAAAATGTAATATTATCATTAAAGAGTTTTTCTCTTTTTTTTGGTATGTGTATCACATAGTGCATGGAAAAATATTTTAATTTGATTTAAAAATAACGAGAGCCATAAGAAGGGTACGATTAAGGTTCTGCAAACTAGAGGGGATAAAAAGAAAAAACATTCAACTCGAGCAAATACTCCAAGTAAAAATTCTAAGATATTAAGGTCAACAAAGGCAAACCTAATGTCTCTGAAGTGGTGAAACAGAAAACATATGCTAGTTTTTTTTTTTTTTTTTATCATGTCAATGCCACAGCCGTCAGTGACTGGGAGCCAAGAGAGTGAAATGGGTTTTGCTCTTGGTTGATTGCACTATTGGAAAATTCTCACAACCTTGTCAATAGCAGCAACACTAGCCAACCTTAGACTCATGAATGAGATAGAGGGTAGATGGTGCTTTTCTTTCCGTGTGTTATGCTGCCCTGTGACACAGCAAGAGCATATATAATTAAAATAAAAGACAAGAGCTGGTTGGTGGGTGGGAATTGGCAGGTGTCTTAATTGGAAAGATAACCTGCAGTTTGACTAAAGCTGCATGCACCAAATGGTAAAAGTACAGCAATTCTAAATATCTATGAAAAAATATATATTTATTTTAGAAGAGTTAAATTATTGGCATTCGGGTTAAGAACTGTCCAGCATGAAAGTAAAATCTGGAAGGACAATGTTGAACCATGGACTTCATGGAAGTTATGTGCTTAAAAAAATATCATGAATGACCGTTAAAGATTACTTAAACGCTTGGTGAAGCTGCATTGTTACTGTAAAATACACACACAATGTAAGAAGAACACTCTGGATTGGGACTAAACCATTGTGTTTCCATAAGGAAACCCCTTTTGTTTTTGTTTTGTTTTTTTTGTCTCTTGGTGCAAATAACAAAGTTCAAAGGGTCTGATGAGTCCAGAATGACGCTATTCCAAAATGATGGTCTCGTCAGGGTAAGAAGGGAGGCCCATGACACGAATCACCCTTCAGGCGTAGTGCACACTGTACAAGCCTCTGGAGGCAGTGTGTTATGATCTGGGCTTGCTTCAGTTGACTTATCAATGTTTTGTGGCAATAAAATGAAGTCAGCTGATGACCTGAATATATTGAATGACCAGGATATCACATTTATACATTTTCTCCTCTCTTGAGGACTTGAGTTATGGAAGTGGCTCTGAGAGTATGAGGATAATTTTCACACATTAATTTTCACTGCACTCGAAGCTGAAGGTGGTGGAACAAAATATTATAATGTGTCTTTTTTGTTTGTTTGCTTGCTTTTTTTTTCCTAAAGCAAGGAAGTGTAATTTCTTAACATAATGTTCATGGTATAAGAGCTAAAAATGCTCTAAGGTGTGCTGTAATGGTAAATTAATCCATTTCTGAGTGTTAACAGTTAACGGAATGTTTTATTCCACTCCAGCCACTTCAGTCGCGGAAACTGCACAATGTGGAAACTGTGTAACTGCATAAATAAAACAAGACAGTTTAATCTTCGCCTGCCACAAAAGTTACACCTTGTAATATTTTCATAAGCAGTTTCGCCAGAGGTCAACATTAAAATACAATCCTGTCAAACACCTTACACTTTACTTCCAGCTTTAATATGCACTCATGTGGGAGAAGCTTGGGCAGTTTAAGAGTAAGGGCACTTTTAGCGTGACACATCTGTTCACACATCAAAGCTGAAATTGTAGTTTATTTGGAAATAACTGTTGTATCCTGGGACTTTACAGTTGTGTTTACCCTGTGGCTGAGTTATATTCATGACTCAAGTGAAACAGGTTGACCGATTGATCGACTCTGCAGGGTGGTCACCTTCAAACAAGCAGAAAAAAAAAGAGTTCGAAGGCTCAACAGTGGTCTTGTAGAAGCTTTGTGTTTGGTTAAAATGCATAAAAAATTCAGTCAATTCTGCATTAGCTACAGCATTAGATGAAATATACTTTGTGGGCCAATTGGCAAAAGAATTGCTAGAGGGAAGATTTTCAGATGTGAAGCAACTGAAATATTTTAGGACCATTGCAAATGCTTATTCATGAGTTGGTAGCATAACGCGCATACTACAGTACAATGCTGATGTTATATTACATATTGTATATAATGATCTTCACAGAAAGTTGTTACAATTCATGCATTTTTAATTCAAGCCAAAAGACAAACCAATTGTCCTTTCATTTTATTGAAATGTGATAAAACTTTAATATATACTGTGTATTTAGGGGTGGTTCTAGGTGCCAAAACAGAAAACAGTCTAGATGCATGTCTTTTTCGGAGATGGTGGGACCGGCCTGGAGGATTGGAGGGAATATGGTGTGGTGCATGGTGTGATTACAGCTGAGAGGTAAATAAGTGCCGGGCTGTTTTTAGCTTTGTAGGCAAGCATCAGTGTTTTACATTTAATACTGGAAAGCCAGGAAGCCAGTGCAGGGAGGAGAGAAGTGTGTGGTGTGGGAGAACTTGGGAAGGTTAAAAAGAAGACATACAGTTGCATTCTGGATCAGCTGCAGTGGACGGATGGTACTGTAGACAGAGACAGATTATATCCTCTATAAGAACTGGACAAACCCTCTGTGATGTCACCCATAGGTTTGTCGATTGAGTGATTTTGAAGCAGTGGGAACTCTGGTCATTGGTTGGAACGCAGCCACTGTACTTTCTAGTAGCTAGTCTAGGTTTAGCTTAGCTGAAATGCTAAGTGGGCGAACATTCATTTCTACTATTTAACATTATTTAACATATTTAACATTACTTTGCATTTGATTGAACTCTAAGGTAAGGTAATCTATGATGATTCCAGTAGCTAGTTAACTAAAGTGAAGCATAGCGGACACTTCTAGCGGTTTATCACCTACAATGCACCTGTTACTCAAATCAGCCATGCCCCAGTTATGCATTATATTATGGCTTGTTTGTTTTTTGTCATTTTAGCTGTAATTTCTACCTGTGCAATTGGCATGAAAGTTTGTTTTTGAGGTAAAGTTGCCAGTTTACATGGCGAGGGTCAATGGGAATCGACTTACTTTTTGAGCCAGCTCCTAGTGGTCATTTGAGGAAAGGCATGTTTTGGCACTTCTACATTGAACTCATTTTCAGAACTGAAGGTTGCCCCTTGCTTTCTACTTGCCAGCCAGCTCCACCTAGCTCTGTGCATAGGGATATTAAAGTGACAGATGATGTACTGGCTGTCTGTTCTGGAACCGAACTTTCACACTGGACTAGTTTTAAAGTTTAATATTCTGGCTGCAGAATATTAATGAAGATGAAGGCCAGAAGGCTCGCTCTGGTACAAGCTTAGAGAACCGGCTGTATAATAAAGTTCAGACCTGTCTCAATGTCATGATCCCATAGAAGTCTGTGTGAAAAAAAGTTTTTAAGGTAGAAACTAAGTTTAAATCTGTTCGCTTTTAGTTCTAAAACCTTTTTTGTTTTATTTGATGAATCACTTAAATTCAAGGAGTAAGAAGATGCCATGCTGCACTCTTTCTAAAGTTAAAGTACTTGCTCTGACACTGTAGTTTTGCATTTACAAGCATACTTACATATGGAAACATAAATTTCTTTCGAACTCAGCAATTACACAGAAAAACAGATGTAGAAGTATTTATAGCTTGAGCTCCCAGGGATGTAATGCTGGACCAGCATGTTCTCACGCTTTAAAATTTATGAACAACTTAAGATTAATAATAAAAAAGTACAACAGACAAGGGTTAGGAACAGAGCTAGGGTTATGTTTAATCTCTTGTAATTGACTGTAAATTACATTCTCACAATAATTCATACCCACTGTCCATCCAACACACTGACTATCATGTATATGTACATTAATCATAATTATTGCACCCTAAAAAATGCTGGGTTAAAAACAACCCAATCTGGGTTGTTTTTAACCCAGCTGCTGGGTAAATATTGGACTAACTACATGCTGGGTTAATTTAACCCAGCAAAATGGGTTAAATATTCAACCCTAATGCTGGGTCATATTTAACTATAATGCTGGGTTAATTCTACCACATAAATTGGTCAAATGTTTTATCCAGATGTTGATTAATTTTAACTGGAATGTTGGGTTAATTATACCACACAAATAGGTTATTATTATTTTCATGTTTTACAGTGAATCTGTAAAAAAAAACTACTTATGTCTATTAAACAGTTAAATTACTTTGATATACTGGTTTATTACAAAAAAAACTTAAAAGTTTTGCAAACCATACATATATCCAAGAAACAACATCCTATTAAATGTTCATAAAAAACATTTATTTTTCAAAAGCACAAGAGCAGATAATCAACAGCGACATCATTACTATACTATTACTCACAAGGGCAGAATGGAGTAATAACACAAATAGGCTGAGACAGCTTCTACAGAGCAGTATCTCTCTGTGACGTTATGTCACGGTCAGCCCCTAGAGGGAGCCAGACGCAGAGACTCCATTTTGAGTTAAGTTGTTTAGAACTTCATTTCCCAGAGTACACCTTGGTCAGGTGACGGGAACGCTCACCTGAACCGAGGAAGCTAATTAAAAGAGACTGATTAGTTTTGTGATAAATAGCCCTTTGTTCAGTTGCTCTGCGTCTGGCATCTGTTGTATTAACTTCAGTTAAGTTAAGTGGGTGTTATGTTTCCATGTCTCCATGTTCTGGGTGTCATGCCACTTCCCTAGCTCCTGGTTTGTGTTGTCCTTGGTTGAGTTTTGTTTATGTCCTGTTATGTTTTGTTTCTAGTTTGTCAGGTTATCTCTTAGCCTGTTACGTTTAGTTCATGTTTAGCCTGTTACGTTTAGTTCATGTTTAGCCTGTTACGTTTAGTTCATGTTTAGCCTGTTGAGTGTAACTCACTGTCTTAGTGTAACTCCCTGTCTTAGCGTAGGTTAGTTAGTGTGTTGCTTATGTCCTGTGTTGCTGTTTCTTAGTTTCCCTGATGTAGATGTCTGTTTATGTTTGGTTTGCCTTATTAAAAGACTTTTCTCCATGATCACCTCTGCCTACACACCTCCCTTAAAACCCACACACAGCACCCGTTACAAAATGCCAGACCCAAAAAGTAGTATAGCGGAGGGGCCTCCCCTGGAATTCTTTTGGGGGGGGGGGGCTATGATCATGACGTCGGGGCAAGCGGACCTCGTGGGTAATCGGCTTGCCATTCGACGGAACAATGTGGAGCACGCAGGAGCGAGGGGAGCGACGCCCTGCAGTGCTCAGCAGCGAAGGACTGGAGAGGGCGAGCGAGCAATGCAGCAGGACTGGAGAGGCTCGAGGCTGGCTATATGTCACGTGCCCCCACAGACACAGGACGACGGAACCAGGGGTAAGGAAAAACCCCAGTCAGTGTGTCTGCAAAAGGGCCACGGCGTGGAGCCCCAAAAGCAGAGGCGAGTGCTCCAACAGCTGGCTGGAGAGCTCATCCAGCAGGTCAATGCGTGCCGGGCAAGCAACGATCATGAGCGCATGCAAACCCTGCTGGAGTTGGGTGCACAGCTCCAGGACCAGCTCGTTCAGCTTAATCGTACAGGTCCAGAATCCCCAGAGAGCCCAGTGGAGGGCTCCAGTCTCCCAGAGAGCCCAGTGGAGGGCTCCAGTCTCCCAGAGAGCCCAGTGGAGGGCTCCAGTCTCCCAGAGAGCCCAGTGGAGGGCTCCAGTCTCCCAGAGAGCCCAGTGGAGGGCTCCAGTCTCCCAGAGAGCCCAGTGGAGGGCTCCAGTCTCCCAGAGAGCCCAGTGGAGGGCTCCAGTCTCCCAGAGAGCCCAGTGGAGGGCTCCGAGAACCCCGACAGGCATGAGCCAGAGCCACCTCTGTCCAGCTTCGGCAAGCTTCCCCCTCTCAGCCCTACCTCAGGTGAACCTCAGCCCTACGCTGATGGTGAGCTTCCGCCTCTGCCCTGCTTCGTCGGCCTGGACGACATTGTGCTGTCGCCTCTGCCCTGCTTCGACGGGCTCGACAGTGCTCGACAGAGCCTTTGTCATGCAATCCAGCTGTTCCTCCTCCGCCTTGCATCGACGTCGAGTCACCTCCCTGTTTCGCTGACGACGACGTCGTGCTCCTCGCGCCCCCGCCCGGGTTCGACGACGACCCAGCGCCAGTGCTCCTCGCTCCGCCCGCTGGCTTCGGCGACGACCCAGCGCCAGTGCTCCTCGCTCCGCCCGCCGGCTTCGGCGACGACCCAGCGCCAGTGCTCCTCGCTCCGCCCGCCGGCTTCGGCGACGACCCAGCGCCAGTGCTCCTCGCTCCGCCCGCCGGCTTCGGCGACGACCCAGCGCCAGTGCTCCTCGCTCCGCCCGCCGGCTTCGGCGACGACCCAGCGCCAGTGCTCCTCGCTCCGCCCCGCCGGCTTCGGCGACGACCCAGCGCCAGTGCTCCTCGCTCCGCCCCGCCGGCTTCGGCGACGACCCAGCGCCAGTGCTCCTCGCTCCGCCCCGCCGGCTTCGGCGACGACCCAGCGCCAGTGCTCCTCGCTCCGCCCCGCCGGCTTCGGCGACGACCCAGCGCCAGTGCTCCTCGATCCGCCCCGCCGGCTTCGGCGACGACCCAGCGCCAGTGCTCCTCGCTCCGCCTCCGTCTCCGCCCGGCGACCCAGCTCCGTCTCCGCCCGGCGACCCAGCTCCGTCTCCGTCTCCACCCGGCGACCCAGCTCCGTCTCCGTCTCCGCCCGGCGACCCAGCTCCGTCTCCGTCTCCGCCCGGCGACCCAGCTCCGTCTCCGTCTCCGCCCGGCGACCCAGCTCCGTCTCCGTCTCCGCCCGGCGACCCAGCTCCGTCTCCGTCTCCGCCCGGCGACCCAGCTCCGCCTCCGTCTCCGCCCGGCGACCCAGCTCCGCCTCCGCCCGGCCACGACACAGCATCACTGCCCCCCCTGCCACCCTGCCCAGGGAACTCGGGCTGCAGCCTCTCTGTCGGGACTTTTCCCCATGATCACCTCTGCCTACACACCTCCCTTAAAACCCACACACAGCACCCGTTACACATTAGATATCTTTTCTACAGAACAAAACTATCCAGCCCTGGTCTCATTTTAACATACAAACACTGTCTATGACTTTTCAAGTAGGCCTTGCTATTTCATAGCACCATTACAAAAAGTCCTATACAGGAGCACACTACTTTGAATAGTTAATGTCAAAAATATAAAATGCCTTGAAGCACACATCAACCGCCCCAAGTAGTGTGCATTGCTCCAGAGCCTGTCCCACCAGAATGATGAATGTCTGAGAGCAGCGCTGGTCATTATCTCCCAACGTCAGGATGTAGGATACGGCCTTGACACTTCAGCCTGCTGGAGGTATTCCACCATGTTGGTGACAACCTTAGAAAGAAATGAACGAAAGTTAAGCATTTGTTGCATAACAAAAATTAAACTGAATTAGACTATCGATTTAATGTGTAATAGGATTTATACTAAATAAAAAAATTACAAAGCTAGGGTATAGGTAACCTGAAACAAAAACATGGAGACAGCTACTACCAAAAATAAAATATGCAAAATAATTGCATGGCTTTTGGGATAAAGCTCATATATATATATATATATATATATATATATATATATATATATATATTAGTCAGACTAGTTGATCTTGTGGTCTGCGTTGATTTTAAGCTAATTACCGAGGAGATGCATTGTCATAGCTGGGGTCATACTGGCACATTACAATCACCCAAATATTAATGGATGGATGGGTGGGTCCATCTAGTAGTTATCTGTACAGCTGACTTAATTTAGTCACAAGCAACTTTGGTTAAAGAGGGCTACCTGGGGTCCGTTCTTCGTACGTCGCTAACTCAGTTAGCTGGATTTGATTGTTGTGGATTTGTCCTGATCTTGGATTGTTTCGTTCTTCGATGCGCTTCTAGCATTTGTTGTCATAGCAACATATCCGTAAGCTTGAACCTGCTCGGGAGCAGGTTTATTTCATGTAAACAGGATTTAGCCTGCGCTCCTGCCAGGTTATGATTGGTTGAAATGGCCAGGTCACATCTGATTGGTTAAAGAGCATGACCGACTCACGTGGAAAAAGAAAAGTATATGCCCCCTGCCATGGACTTCCCCCCAGCCACACACACACACATAATCGCTATCAAATATTATATATGAACATAAATTCATAGGTTTAGTATTATCAAATATGATATTACTATTATAATAAACCCTAGGCACGAGACAGCCGTCAAGACCATTAATACAAATTCTTGTATAATGTTTATTTTGTAACATTTATTTTTCAGGGGTTTGTCATAAAAATATGCTAATAAATATTTATATATATTAAAAATTAATATTTTATAATGATAAATTGGACGAAACTAATTTTATTATAAAATAAACAATATAAAACTATACATAATATTTCTTTTTTTTGCATATACAACATATTTATTTTCATATTGCTTATTTTATTTTATTGTCTCATGTAATTTGTAATTTGTAAACCATTAACCTATGAATTTATGTTCTAATATAATATTTGATAGCGATTATGTAGGGGGGGAGCAATCCATGGCAGGGGGGCATTTCAGCATATAACAGGTGTTACAAAAAAAAGTTGAGCCGCTCTTTTTCCATTTCGTCAACCAATCGGAGGGCTTGTGATCAGTGTTTCCACTGTCGATGCATATCGTCTTTTAAACCAACGCACGAGCGCGCAATAATCCTAGACAACTCAGTCCAGCTCTACTAATCATCAACAACAGGTGAGCTCGAAGAACCGACTTAGCCAGATCGTAATTAGCACGATGATCTCATCTTAGATGTGTCAGTTCATCTCGGATGTTTCAAGCGACGTACGAAGAACGGACCCCTGGTTAGCTTACATGCAGCAGTCATATTTACATACTTGCCAAAGGCGTAAAGATGTCAAATATTGTTATAACTCGGGAGAAACGCGAACGAATTTTGACCGCGGAGTAAATGACTAGCTAGTGAAAAACGGGAGGTTAGCAGGTGTGTATATTTGTGAGAGGGTCAGTGTTTTGTAACACCCCAGCATTTTATTGTCTCAAACAGTGAGATTAATAAATAATGTTAATGTGGTTGCTAACGCTAGCAACCTAACTAAATGCTAGCGTCATGCTAATACTACAGTTGCAGTTTCGTCACCCTGCAAACATCCTACAGAGAAAGATAAAAAGCTCAGACATCTTATCCATTTATTTCACACACAGGTGGGGTTCTTTGGCTAACTATAGCAGTTATTGTCAGCTAAATTATTGTGGCGTGGGTGGGGTTTGAGTAACAACCATCATGCTTTGCGGGAGGGATTGTTATGTGTTCACCGTGTTGGGGAAAGGTGTTTGGGGTAGTGGTTTCGGCCAGGGTGTGTGTGTGTGGGTAGATGTTTGTTTTAATTAGTGTGGATGTGTCTTTTTGGAAGTTGGATGTGCTGTCTTGTGCTGGGGTCCGTTCTTCGTACGTCGCTTGACACATCCGAGATGAATTGACACATCTAAGATGAGATCATCGTGCTAATTACGATCCTGCTAAGTCGGTTCTTCGAGCTCACCTGTTGTTGATGATTAGTATAGCTGGACTGAGTTGTCTAGGATTATTGCGCGCTCGTGCGTTGGTTTAAAAGGCGATATGCATCGACAGTAGAAACACTGATCACAAGCCCTCCGATTGGTTGACGAAATGGAAAAAGAGCGGCTCAACTTTTTTTTGTAACACCTGTTATATGCTGAAATGCCCCCCTGCCATGGATTGCTCCCCCCCTACATAATCGCTATCAAATATTATATTAGAACATAAATTCATAGGTTAATGGTTTACAATTTACAAATTACATGAGACAATAAAATAAAATAAGCAATATGAAAATAAATATGTTGTATATGCAAAAAAAAGAAATATTATGTATAGTTTTATATTGTTTATTTTATAATAAAATTAGTTTCGTCCAATTTATCATTATAAAATATTAATTTTTAATATATATAAATATTTATTAGCATATTTTTATGACAAACCCCTGAAAAATAAATGTTACAAAATAAACATTATACAAGAATTTGTATTAATGGTCTTGACGGCTGTCTCGTGCCTAGGGTTTATTATAATAGTAATATCATATTTGATAATACTAAACCTATGAATTTATGTTCATATATAATATTTGATAGCGATTATGTGTGTGTGTGTGGGTGGGGGGAAGTCCATGGCAGGGGGCATATACTTTTCTTTTTCCACGTGAGTCGGTCATGCTCTTTAACCAATCAGATGTGACCTGGCCATTTCAACCAATCATAACCCGGCAGGAGCGCAGGCTAAATCCTGTTTACATGAAATAAACCTGCTCCCGAGCAGGTTCAAGCTTACGGATATGTTGCTATGACAACAAATGCTAGAAGCGCATCGAAGAACGAAACAATCCAAGATCAGGACAAATCCACAACAATCAAATCCAGCTAACTGAGTTAGCGACGTACGAAGAACGGACCCCTGGTGCTCAATAAAATACTCCCAGCCATTTGCATTGGGCAGCCAGGAAGCTCACTCGTCTCTCCAAGTTCCTGCTTAGCGGTGAAAAACGCTACATTATCTTACTCTTAGACCAGCCTGAAAGTTTAAGTGTAACCTTAACACGGTAACAGTAATAAATCTTACATATAGTAATATTTTTTCAGTCATATGTGACTTAGGTGAGTGAACATGTGAATACAGACCTTGTATTTAATGTCATTTTCCCTTAAATGAACCGTCAAAGTTGACCCAAACTGAATGAACTTGATCCTGTGTTTCTTTCCAATGAATTCTCTTGAGCTTTTCAGTTGGCATTTGCTTCCGGTGCTAGTTAGTTAGCATTACTATTCACATTGTTATTCAATATATCTACACAAGAGTAAGCTACATCCATTACATACCATTTTATAACGTTTTTAAAGCATTACCTTACTTAAACAACAACATGAACAAAAAACATGAACAATCCATGTATCCAAACAATTCAATGCTTACATTGACATACCTGTTCAGGAAGAACTTTCCATGTACAACTCCATGTGCATCCACCCTCGGAATAGGTTTCTACACATTGGAAAGGGCTAACAATGTTTGTTCTAATTTTATGACATTGCTTGTTGGAGTGGGAGAAAGCACCAAATATTTATTTCCTTAAAGTAAGAAGTAGAGTAAATGGCCAGAAGTTTGTGGACACTCAATAACTTTAGCTATACAGTATACAGTTCTTTATTGAAACTGTTGGCACAGGTTTGGAAGCCCACAACTACTGTATATAGAATGATTTTATATGCTGTGGAATTATATTTAGGCCTTACTGGTACAAAGAGACTCAAACCTGTTCCAGCACGGCAAGTGAAGTCCATTAACACATGGATTTCTTGCACCTGACCTCAACCTTGCTGAGCACCTTTGGGATGAACTGCAAAGCTACAGCAACTGCATATGACCTCATAGGGCTCTTGTGGCTGAATGGGAAAAATCCCCACCGCCATGCTCCAAACACAAGGGTCCGCCAGGTTGTTTCTGAGCTTGAAATGCCTTTCCAATGTCTGTACGGCTTTCTTGTGGATTTTTCTTTGTTTTCAGATTGTCCCCAGATGGATGGGCTTTCCATCCACTGCGACCCTGGCCATGATAATGCAATAACTAAGAATGAATAAATAAACAAATGAATGAAAAAAACTTTTTAAGATGTATTTTTATCCAGACTGCTATAGTAAAAATACATTTTTGCAATACTTTCATCGAAGCTGGAGGTCAATGCAGACGATGTACTCTACAGATAATCTATTCTTGTGTAATCTTAGGAGGATTTGGAGCTGAACTTTTCTTCTGGTCAAGGTTATTCACCTACATGATTTGAGGGCTCTGTAAAACAAGCATTTTGTCCTTTATTTGATACATAGTACTTTGCATTACATACATCACAATAATAGGTGTACTTCAGGTGAAATTGATATAAAGTAATGCTTTAGGATGCTAAATATGTCATAGATTTAACACCATAACGTAATCAATAGTCTGCTGTACCGTGACACTCGTGAGTCAAACACTGGAATAATGCTTGTCTCGATTAAACTGCAAGAGCTGAGTTGTAATTCTCTCAGTATTGGAGCAAGCTGAGTGTAAAGGACTGATGTGAAAGAGAATGAGAATGAACAGGATGGTAATTTTAGTTTTGCTTCGCTTTTCAATCCGTATAGAAAAGTGGTACAAAAAAGGACATATGCTAAAAAAAATGGTTATAGAGCCTCTGACTCATACTGACCGATATGACCAGGGAGCAATAACGCTCCGCAGTTACTTTCTCTAAGAAAATACACCGACCATATGCTTTAAGGAAGGTGCTTAGACTCAGACACATGGATTTTCTGTATAGACTCCCCAAGGCTGGCATATAGAAGCCTGAAAAATACTCTGAAGTTTGCTTTCCATGGTTAAATAAAACTTGACAAACGTTACAATGAAGAAAAAAAAACAGTACTTTATATACATTTATATTTGCTTTATAAATATTTTACAATAGAAAGCACTTATTATGGTTTGGCGCCCTACATTAGGGCCTGAAGTCCCTGTATAGGCTTCATGCCCACCATGTTTAGCAGTATAGACAATGAATGGATGGATATTTATGGATTGAAGATAGGTCATGAAGTCCATTCCATCATTTTTTTTACACTTTGAAAAAAAATCACCATGACATATTGTGGTTAGTGGTCACATCATACTGTCACTGGACTTCTGTTACATCACCAGCACTGTGCTTAAAAAAAAAAAAGTATAGGTTTTTAATAATAGAAATTCTGTACGCTGACTTATGATCAATTTCAGTATTAAATCCTGACGGTGCATTCTAAACTCAACACTGAATATCACCTTAGGTTTGGAAAAATGTTGTAATTTTTGTTACCAACCAGAGTTTTTCACATGATTGGTCTTTCAGGTTAAGAATCGTTCCAGATTCATTGGGTAATCACTTTTCCATTAGCTGTTTGCACAGTTCATGTGTCTCTCTGGATGAAAGTGTCTGATGAAAAAATTAAAGTAAATGAAACGTTAATAAAACTTGGGAGTTCAACACCTTCGAGACCTGTCGTAATTCAATTACTGCATATATTGTTCCTCCTCTTATTGTTGAGTTCGACTAATTATGTTACTGAATGTTCCAGAAACGTTGTATTGCATATGAACAGTGTTATGTAATAAAAAAAGCATGTTGTTCTGCCTGGGAGAACATTTTATTTCCCCATAGAGAAACATCTAACTGACCCAATGAATCCATTTTCATTCTCTCTCTCTCTCTTACTCTTTCATGCACATACACACACACACACACACACACACACAATCATGAGCCCATGCAGAGCAGAAGCCTGTCTCACATCACTAACCATTTATTATCCCCAATGTTCTCATCTTACTTAAGTGTTATACTGGGAAATTTAAGATCACACAGTGAGGACGAAAAATTGCATATTTCTTCTGAACACACATCCACACCGTCTCACTCCACATTTCTAATAAACAACAAAGCAAATACCTGTATTTTTACCGCACACACTAAATTCCTCTGTAAAGGTTCTGAAGAAGTGTGTAATGCACTGTGATCTGTGCGGATGCTGCAAAACCCAGGCAACATTAATGACAATTTCATACTTTCACATTTTTTTTTTTTTTTACATCCTCTTGAGCCATGACTGAATGGAACCACAGCCAAAAAAGACAGGTGTAGACACACACATACACGCATATGCTAGCAGATAAGCAGGTGCAAGTAGGAGAGTGGCCAAAGACCTGACGAACCGATTATGGGTCAGGATTAAAGCATAGCTTTATTTTGCATGCCTAAAATGTATTAATTTACATTTAAAGTGACTTGTGTAGTTGAAAGCCTTCATACAAATTTATCCATGGGCCACTTTATACCGGAACCACTTGATATTAGGGGGGCTCATTTTTGTTGAAAAACCATTCCCCACACCATTACACCACCCCCACCAACCTTAACTGAGCCAGCTTGAATTCCTGGATTCAATCTAATGTTGATTCCTGAATTCAGACCCGACCATCTAGGGCAAGCCTGGGGCAAAGGCGACAACCGTGGTTACCTAGGATACCAAAGGGGGGCTTTTTTCCCCCCTGTTGAGGTGAACTTTTTAAATAGTACCGCTGCACTTCTGCTATGCTATATGGATTTAAACCAGTTTATTTCTGTGTCTTGTTCACATTAACATCCCTAGAACTCTGCCTCCGTGTGGCGCAGTGGTAAAGTGCTCCCCTATCATCTGGAGATCGTGATGTCTAGAGAGAGCTGATTGGCCGAGCTCTCTCAGAGGGGAGGGATGAGAGGTACTTCATGCTCCCACATTAATAACAGCTTCACAGCCAATCAGGGGCGTCTGTGAGCTCACGCAAGCGGAAGGAGTGGATAGCGCTTTTCTCCGAGTGTGTTACGCCGCCCCAATGGTCCGTGAGTGAGCAGTTTGAAAAGATGAGGTCGGCTGGAGGCACATGGTTTGAAGGAAGTACGTGATAATCTTCGGCCCTCCTGACTGAGTGGTAGTTGTAGTAGCCTTAATGTGGGAGCCCCCTAGTGACGGGGAGGAATTGGACACAACTAAATTAGAGGGGAAAAAACATCCCGAGAAATCTAACTTCATTCATCAGCTGCCCTAGTATGTTAGAATAGTGACCGATGCCAACCTGGGTCTGAATCACCAGCTCTGTTTGTTCTAATCTCTAATTAGTTACTGTGCTTTTTAGTCATGCTTTAAAACATTTTAACAGAATGGTATGTTTCTAAAATCAATCACATTGGCTTGTAGATTCATTCTGTATAGTTTTGGAAAATTGGCATTATTTAAAAACCTGAAGTTGTATGAATACATAGTTTACATTAAAATCCAGTTCAGTTAGAAAAAATTTAAAAGTTCCAGCAGTGTTGGTTCAGGCATTAAGTCATATCCGACTCTTCTTGACCTCACAGACCATAGCATGCCAGGCCTTCCTAGATGCCCTCCATGGGGTTTTCTTGCAGTCATTGTAACCTTGTACTCCTTGTACTTGTTACCAAGGAGTATCCACTCACAGAACTGGTGCACAGCATACATTCTGTGTTTAGAGACTTTTTTGTATGAAAATCAAACACAGGTAACCTTTTAGAGATTATGAGCATGTAGTGGTTAGCACTGTCACCTTCCACCTCCAGGGTCCGGGTTCGATGCCCAGCCAGGCTCTATTTCCGTTTCTGTGTGCATGGAGTTTGCATGTTCTCCCCGTGCTTGATGGGTTTTCTCTGGGTACTCCGGTTTCCTCCCACAGTCCAAACACCTGCAGATTAGGCTAATTAGTGTTCCTAAATTGCCTGTAGTGTGTAAATGAGTGTGTGAGTGAATGTGTGTGCCCTGCGATGGATTGGCACCCTGTCCAGGATGTACCCTGCCTTGTGCCCTCAGCCTCATCTGATAGGCTCCAGGCCCCCTGCGACCCTGAATACAGGATAAAGTGGTATAGAAGATGAGTGAGTGAGTGAGTGAGCTTGAGAAATACTTAAACCAGCCATCTGACACCAAATACTCAGACACTTAGATTACATTTTCCTAAGTTTGATATGAACAAAAACTGAAGCTCTTGTTCTGAAACTGCATGTTTCCATGATTAGATAACTGAAGCAGATGTTTGGCTGGATGCATTCAGTCATCAGTCGAAGTCATTCAGTATATATCTGGAGTGATGGTGAAAATCTACCCACATTTACAGCCTGAAAACTTTTGCTTAAAACGTGGAAATATGTGTTTCCAGACAAGTGTAATTTCTGTCGCATACAACATAAAGAATCGAAATATGGCTACTGCCCAAGACAGTCCATAAACTCCACTGATACTTTATGGTTCTTGCTATTGATCTAACTCCAAGACAAACCTGCAAGCACATCTTAAGCGAGTGTGTTATGGATCTGGATGTGAAGAGAAAGCTTAATGCTGAATTACTGACACTACAGTGGGAATGTGATTTAAAAACTGCTGACAGATGGTGTTGCCGAGTCTTTCCAATAGTGTTGTGTCTGGTTAGCGATTAATTGGGTGTTTATCCACACTGTCCAGATCCATCTACACACAAACACAACAGAAGTTAGCCACACAGATACTTTGAACAAGAACAAAAAATAATGCTTTAAAGTGGCATTATTTTTATCTATGCTTAAGGAAAGGCTCATTGCTTGCTAAATTATTCAGTTTTTAGAAGTACTTAGACAAAATGCATCCAGTTTGGTGATTGTTTTGATTGAATTCCTATTGGATTTAGACTAGCTTGCAAGCATGTTAGGAGATTACCAAAACAAGCTATCTGTACTAGCCTGAACATACAGTACTGCACATGCACCAGATGCACACAAAATCTCACCTACTATTTTTTAAGGTTTATTTTTCTTGATAATGTTTTTGTACACGTTGTTGAATGTGACATAATAATATAATACAGTGATTTTAAGTTTATCTGGATATACACAGGGTGCTTCAGTCAAACCAGCACTTGGGATGAAATTTCTGGTAAATGAAGGTGTAAAACCGATCACAGAAGACTTCAAGCACAGTACGATGATGAGACTCCTAGCCGCCGAAAAACATTTAAACGGTGCAAACATTTTAAAGAAGGCTGTAGGTCCGTGAATGATGCCCACTGCCCACTGCAGTCATCCTCGTGGACATTTAATGAGAGGAACGTCTGATTCTTGAAAATTGATGGATAAATTGCCACCAACCTGCAGAAGAGATGCATCTGTCTGTGTAAACTGTACATACAATCATTTATAATAGATCTACCATCTATTTTTTATGGTGGCCGTGAATAGCAAAACAAATTAACAAAACTGAAAACAAAATAAATTCAAAACCAAATCCGAAAAAACAAAATAACAAAACCAAAAGCAAAATAACAAAACCCAAAACTAATGAGTTATTTTGTTTTGGGTTTTGTTGTTTTGTTATTTTGTTTTTTCTGATTTGTTAATTTGGTTTTGAATTTGTTATTTTGTTTTTACATTTTGTCATTTTGTTATTAAATTTATTTTGTTTTCCGTTTTGGTAATTTGTATTGCACTTCTCGGCCAGTGAGAGACAAACCGGAAAAGGTAGGTATAGTTTGCAAATGAACTTCTTACCGCTGATTGGATGAGACATCTGTCACTCAAGACATACATGAAATAGGAACTTGTTTCTGCAAAAAACAAAAACAAAAACTGACTTTAGGGCCATCATAAGAACTCCATATTTGAAACCACAATAAGGCCAGTACATGTTTGCACATTCATACACACATGAATCTACCGCTACTACAGCACTTCCTGTATATCTTAAGTGACAGATGTCTTGTCCAATCAGCGGTAAGAATTTCCTTTGCAAACTAGACCTACCTTTTCTGGTATGTATCTGACTGGCCGAGAAGTGCAATACAAATTAACAAAACCCAATTTTTAATTACAGTAGTTTTGGGTTTTGTTATTTTGTTTTGGGTTTTGATATTTTGTTTTTGAATTAGTTATTTTGTTTTCCATTTTGTTAATTTGGTTTTGAATTTGTTGTTTTGTTTTGGGTTTTGATATTTTGTTTTTGAATTAGTTATTTTGTTTTCCATTTTGTTAATTTGGTTTTGAATTTGTTGTTTTGCTTTGGGTTTTGTTATTTTGTTTTTAGTTTTGTTATTTTGTTTTGCGCTTCAGGGCCACCGTAATTTTTTTATTAATGTTTTATTATTATTATTATTATTATTATTATTATTAAATACTATCCTAAGAAAGGAGATGATTCAAAATAATAAAAATATCTTACAACATAAATCACAATAATGTCATTTTGGAAGAATGAGATTAAAAATAAATACACTACACTATCTTAAATATATTATGTTATTAAGTTGAAGTTAGAAGTTGAGATTAAGGCGGCACAGTGACTCAGTAGTTAGCACTGTTACCTTGCACCTCCAGGGTCCAGGTTCGATTCCGAGGCAGGTGTGATTCCTGTCTCTGTGTGCATGTAGTTTGCATGTTCTCCCTGTGCTTGGTAAGTTCCCTCCAGGTAATTGGTGTTCCCAATAGCCTGTAACGTGTGTATGTGTGTGTATGTGTGTGCCCTGCGATGGATGTGCACCTCGCAATGTTCTGGGATAGGCTCCAGGCCCCCTGCTACCCTGTATACATGATAAAGTTGTGTAAACGATGATATGACGATGAGGAGATTAAGTTTATTCAAAATAATTACACTGGAATAGGATTTTTTTTTTTATGACATACTACCTTTTTTAGATTTTTTTTTTGTTATGACATATTGGAATAATGAGATAAATTACAGTAATGATATTGTGTTTTAAAAAATGAGATAACATCTTGAAATATGAGATAAATCAACATAACATTTTCTTGAATAAAAAATAAGTTGAAATTTAAATAATTAAACACAATTGAGAAATGGGATAGTTACCCTAAATTAATGACAGTTAGAAACAACAAGTTCACAGAAACCTAAACAAAACTTTTTATATTTTGCATGCTGTTACTCTCAATATGTATAACATTAAAATTTATTACTTGTAATTACACTAATACACCTAAGTCATTGAGCACCTAATAGCAACAGAGCAAAAGCAGAATCATGCTAAGTGAATTACACAAACCTGCTGAGTCATCATGCTGCTACCCAGCTAACACAAGTTGTCTTGGGGATTGCTCTTGAAAGGGAAAAATAAATATGACAAGGCTCGATATAATTGCTTCCTGACACCGCTTTCACTTTTGGGTTCTTATCACGGCTTATTAATGCTAATGAGAACTTTTCATCTACTAAATGATTTTAAAATGTTTATTCATAGGCGCATAAATCAGTTATGGGTTTTTCTTGTCTGTAGGTTTTGTACAATGCGTGCGAGTTTGATAAATGAGGCTGCAGGTCTTTTGTTAACACGCACGCACACACACAGACGGTTTTGCTGTATCATTAGAATACAGATGCAAATGAACTTGTGAATGTGGATTACAGAGGAAATGTATATTTTTTTAATGCTAAACTTGTTACACATTAAATCTGTTTATATCGAAAAATATATTAATTGTCGATTGTTTCTGGTAGTAATTTGTGGGCTGGGTGTTGCCATTATGTCATGTTACCATTAGGGCATTTCTGATGACGTTTAATAGAATTATCAAAAAATCAATATATATGATAACAGGGCGGCACGGTGGCTTGGTAGTTAGCACCTCCAGGGTCAGGGTTAGATTTTCATCTTGGGTCTGCGTGTGTGTGGAGTTTGCATCTTTTCCCCATGCTTGTTGGGTTTCCTCCTAGAAAATGCAGGTTAGGCTAATTGGCATTGACAAATTGCCCGTAGTGTGTAAATGAGCGTATGTACAGTATATATGTGTTTTCCATTTCCATTTACATTTACATTTAGGCATTTGGCAGACGCTCTTATCCAGAGCGACTTACATTTTTATCTCATTACACATCTGAGCAGTTGAGGGTTAAGGGCCTTGCTCAAGGGCCCAACAGTGGCAACTTGGTGGTTGTGGGGTTTGAACCTGGGATCTTCCGAACCGTAGTCCAATGCCCAGTGTAGTCCAGTGTTTTCCCCTATATGTGTTTAAAATGAAAATTTTTCTCTGCGGTTCTCGCCTTTTGTCCACACGCAAACGCCGTTTTGGTCATTTAAAATGGAGCTTTTCGAAAACTCTGTCCAAAATGAAGATTTTTTAAAACTCAGTTTTGTCGCTCCTTTGTCTCCCAATGCTCTTTGTTATTGGAGCTCCAAGCATCGTCCTTCCCCACAGAACACTCCAAGGTGGCGTTTGTAATCATGCTTCTCACCGACCGGGCATGATTCAGGAACCACCGTGTGGGACGCAGTTCCTCAACGACCCATGTTCATCGATTCCACTCTGGTTGGGACGCCACTGGGCAGTTACTGGAGCTCCTCCAAGGTCCCCATTCGACATATGATTACACTATTAAGTTCCGCATATTGGCTGCATCCACCAGTTGGGACCCCCAAGCTCTCTATGACGCCTTCCTTCATGGTCTTTCTGAGGAGGTCATGGTCACCTGCTTGTCCAGGAGTTGTCCAACGATCTTAACAGCCTCATGGAGCTAGCAGAACGCACGGATGTTCAGCTGAATCAAAGACACAAACCCAACTCGCATCCTTTCCCAGACCCAGATCTTCAGCTCCACCTCGGCTGCCTGCTTGTCCCCTTTCTCTGCCAGCCGCTTGCTATGACCCAGAACCTATGGAAGTTAATCAGACACGGATCTCCCCGGAAGAGCATCAGCAAATGCTGGCCATCCTAGTATCACATGGCAAGTCTCACAAGGGCTTTGCACTATTCGACTCCGGTTCGGACCAAAATCTCATTTCTGTGTCTAAGGTGAAGGACCTTAACCTCCTGATGTATTCCCTGGACAACCTGCTGGCCATTCGGGCCCTTGATGGCACCCCCATGTCTGTCATTACCCATTGAACAGTCCCGGTAACCCTACAGGTATCTGCAAACCACACCGAAGACCTCACCTTCTAGGCCATGCGCCATGCTGACCCATCACAATCCTCGCATAGATTGGAATAAGAACCCCGTTAAGGAGTGGAGTTAACGTCCTGTCTGACGTCCTCTCACTATCCGCCTATTACACCTACCACCAACAAGGAATTCCCCGATCTTTCAGCTGTTACTCTTGACTACACAGATCCTAAACAGGTGTTCAATAAGTCACGGGCCCCACATTTTTGTGTTCGTTTATCTGGACATCTTAATCTTTTCCCGGTCCCTGGACGAGAATTAATTGCACATCCGCTAAGTCCTTCAAAGACTCCTTTGACTCCAGGAGAGTGGATCTACTGCGGAGAACCAGCTGTATGTTGAAGCAGAGACGTGCAAATTTCACTGCCGTTCGACCACCTTTCTTGGGTTTATCATCACACCATCTAAGATCCAAATGGATTCAGACAAAGTAGAAGTGGTAACCAATAGGCCAACACCAACGACCCGAAGGGATCTCCAACGCTTTCTGGGTTTGCCAACTTTTACTGCAGGACCCCTTCCAGTGGTCTTATCAGGCCAAAGAGGCTTTCTCTGAGTTCAAGACCCGATTCACCTCGGCACCCATCCTCAGGCAGCAGAACCCTGCTCTCCAGTTCCAGGATAACCGTGAACTTCTGGCCATAAAATTGGCGTTGGAGGAGTGAAGACACTGTTTGGAGGGGGCCAACATTTCATTCCTTGTCTGGACTGAGACAGCCATACGTTGCATGACCTTCCATGATCCACTCTCCTGGAGCCAAATGTTGCCAGGGATCAAATATGCATATGCAATAACTCACTACTTACAGCTTCCACGGGCCTCTCACCATTTCAGTGCAGTCTGGGTTATCAAACTTCTCTTTTTTCTGGACCAAGAGGAGGAAGTCACAGTCCCCCCAGCCCAGGCCTTCATTCAAGAGGACCTGGCTGCAACCTAGGGCCAGGCTTCGCCACTCGGTAGCGCTCTTCAAACATCAAGCAGATCGCAGACGCTCGACTGCCCCAGCCTACCGTGTTGGACAAAGGGTCATGCTCTCCACTCGCAACTTTCCCATTAACACAGTCTCCCACAAGATCTTTCCTAGGTTCATCGGACCATTCACCATATCTAAGGTAATAAACCCATGCACAGTTCGACTTCTCATTCCATCCACCATGCGGCGCATCAATCCCTTGTTTCACGTCTCTCAGGTTAAACCCATAATCTCAACTGAGTTTTCAGTGTTTGTTGGTCTATCACATAAAATCCCAATAAAATACATTGACGATTGTAGTTGTAACATGACCTGATGTGGAAAAGTTCAAGGGGTATGAGTACTTTTGCAAAGCATAGTATCTAAAATTATTTCCCTCTATAAAAGTTCCCTCGACAACTTAAAGTAAGTTAAAATTTGAGACACCTACTGTAGCTAAAAAATTTTATCTAAAATTTTTGGTACTTTTTATTTACTGTATATGAATACATTCTCCATGGTGACCATGTCCATTTCAGTTTTTCGGTATGAAATGACCCTGTCAGTCAGGCTAGAAATTGATTATAGGCGGTCAAAGAAATCTATCTCACTCTATTTATCTTTTTTCCTTTCTGGTCACACTTTGTTCTGGCACGCTGCTTTGATTGACAGCCTCAACAACAAAGGCTCATCAATGTTATCAGGCAAAAACAGATGCAGAAGACACACAACTGGCCCACACACACACACAGGCACACAGTGTGCTGTAGTGTGAACTCCCAGAATCACATTGGCCTAAATGAAATATATTCACATGCATGCATATCAAATGAAAGCACAATATGTGTCATAAGCATAGAATGTATGTATAAAAAGAACTGGACAAACACTCTGTGATGTCATCCACATGTTTTCTGAAATGCAGTTTTGAAGCTCAACTGTGGGAGCTCTGGTTGCTGCCATTTTGGCAAGAGCTGACTCCGCCTAAACCCCTTGTTAATCCATAATTGGGCGTATGGTTGTTGGTTGGAGCACAGCTATTTACATCAGTTACCCCAAGCTAGCTACAGGCTTTAGCTTAGCTAAAATGTCATGGTGGCTAACGATAATTTATATGGTACCATTTCTCCATCACATCATCCCATGTCTACTCTGACATTTCTTGTGATAAGTTAAACTTTCCAGTTGAAGCATAGGAGACAACTAGTGGTTTGACACCTGCAATACAGATGTCATTTAAATCAGCCCTTTAGTATAGTATAATTTTTATCATGTTATAAAGGGTAAAAGTTTATGGCTTAGTGTACATAAACTGATAAGGTTCATAAAAATTCACCTCGTACAGTTAGGAAAGGGAAATCTAGCTACTGTATGAAGACTGAAAACATTTTTGTACCACACTGCAAACAAGTTAACACTGCTTAACTTCAGGGTCTTTGGTGGTTAATTGACTCAATTTTGGAGACAGCAAAATGAGAGACAGGATAGGATGATAGACATCCCAGTGAACATTTGAGGAACTGCACATTTTGGAACTCATTTTTCAGCCCCTTGGCCACAACCATGAATACACATTGTACCACTGCAGGCCGGGAAACTCTCACAAGAGCTGCAGGTTTGGAGTTACTCTGACCCGATCACCTGGAAATGAGTGGGGTATATTAGGCAGGAAGTGAACTTTTTTTTACTGCAGTTAATGTGTTGGAAGTAGATGTGAAAGGATTTGAGTGACTTTGACAAAGGGCAAATTGTTATGGCTAGATGACTGGATCAGAGCAACTCTTGTGGGATGTTCCTGGTCTGTAGTGGTCAGGACACACCAAAAGTTGTCCAAGAAAGGAAATCCAGTGAACCACCAACAGGGTGATTGGCTGCCAAGGCTCATTAATGCAAGAGGGGAACAAAGGCTGGCCTGTGTAGTCCCAACCATTAGAAGAGCTAGTGTACCGTATCTCAAATTGTTGAAAAGGGTTATCCTGGTTCCAGTAGAAAGGGGTCAGAACACATAGCGCAGTACTGTTTTGGTGGCAAAATGGGGCCCTAAACAATATTAGGTGGGTGGTCATAATGTAACATCTGATCAATGTAAATGGCAGAAATTTGATCAACTTTTTTATGAGGAGAGATGAGCATTTGTGGAGGAAGACTCTAGTGTCAGCATTTTTGTAGCACACAGAGTTAAAGCTTTTCCTGACCCAAAAAAAGTTTTCAGGACTTATTTTTTTGTATTGTTATTAATTACTGTCTTATTACCATCAAGGGAGTAAAAAAAAAAAAATGGCTAGTGAGAGAATGCTTATTTCCAGTTGCTACAGCACAAGTAAAAATGGAGACTGAATTGTTTTGTGGACATTCTACAACATTAATGTAGCTGCATTATATGAGAAAAGCATGTCATGTCACGATGTAATCAATAAAATATTGTAATGATTAGAAAATTGCTGGTGCATAAAAGAAATAAAGCACTCTGACCTGCTGTTATTGGAAAAGATTGAACTTTGGATAATGTAAACTCGGCATTAAACCCCACACCATGTTGTGTTTAATTCCTCACATAGAGACAATTATGATGTGTGTAAAAGCTCTCGTAGGGGATTCCACAGCTGTGTCATAATTTGATACAGCACACAGTGTTTTAGCTACTAAATGTGTTCCATAATTAATGCATATATACTTTTCATGCCTGCTCTGAACATCAGCAAGAAGAAGAAAAAAAATGTAGAAATGAAAATACAACTAAATGTCAGTGTGGCTGCAGTACTTCCTGTGTATTTTGATTAACAGATGTCTCGTCCAATAGCGGTAAGCCACACTGACATTTAGTTGTATTTTCATTTAAGGATTCATTTCAGTATTTTAGGATTATACAGCACTTTAGTCAACTAAGTTGTGTAAAATGTGCTTTGAAAATTATTCTGACTTCACTTGATAGTACTGCTTGCATGTCTTGAGTGACAGATGTCTCATCCAATCAGCGATAAGAATTTAATTTGCAAACTATACCTACCTTTTCCGGTTTGAGTGAATTCTCTTTGTGTTTTGTCATTTGGTATTTTGTTTCTGGATATATTGTTGTGTTTTCTGATTTGTTACATTGTATTTGGTTTTGTTATTTTTATTCCGTTTTTTGTTATTTTGATTTTGAATTTGTTTGTTTTTTTGTTTTCAGTTTTGTTTCCATTTTGTTATTTTGTTTTTAAATTTGTTATTTTGTTTTCGGTTTTGTTTATTTTTCTTTTGCACTTCTCGCCCACCGTAGATATACTGTACAATGTAGAAAAAAAATTCAATTTAAGAAATGGAACATGGAATTACAGTAGGGGGTCTACTGTAAACCCATCTGAATGGATTTAAATGCTGTGACGTTGCACAAGGCTGTCAAAATAATTCTACAGCAAATGAGCACTGTAATCAAAACTAAACGTCTCCAATAATAATTTTAAAAAAATGCAGGGGGTGACTTTATTTTTTTCTTGACAAGGTTAAAAAACAAGTGTTTTAGGCTGAACTACAGGATTATATCATCTGATATATCAGGTTTGACCAAGCAGCAAAAACATTAACAGTTCAGTTTTCTTTTATCCTGTCAAACTAGAATTATTGTGTTATTCAAAACAGCAGCTGAAGTGTAACCTTTCTGAAGTGTAACCTTTTTGAAACCCCATGATGCTTCGCTTTCAGCAAAGCACCTCTAAATGATTGACCCTGCAATTCAAGATTTAAGTCAAAAGGAAAGGTGGTTTAAAAGAGTCCTTAAATTCGAGCTAACGCCATAGAGTTTTGTAGTTTGGATTTCATTTTACTCCCTTCCGTCATTTATTTATGGTTAACCTCCAAAAAAAAAAAAACATGCACATGATATATTATTATGGAAGGAACAAAAGAGTTGTGCTGTTTTAGGAAAATAATTAATGATATTGTCGTGTGATGAAGTCTGACATGAGCGAGCTAGTGTACGTGATTATATTGTAATAATCCCACATCCTTAGAGTGTCTTATTCAATTCAATTCAATTCAATTTTATTTGTATAGCGCTTTTAGCAATTTTCATTGCCGCAAAGCAGCTTTACATAGTCAAAAAAATTATTTAGGTTTGTATGAAATGTGAATTTGTATGAATCAAAATGGTCAGTTTGTCCCTGGTGAGCAAGCCGAGGGCGACAGTGGCAAGGAAAAACTCCCTGAGATGGTAAGAGGAAGAAACCTTGAGAGGAACCAGACTCAACAGGGAACCCATCCTCATTTGGGTGAAACAAAAAGCAGTAAATGATCTGCATTTATACAGTGTGTAGGGTGGGAGGCAGTTCAGCTATAATAGCTGATGTTAATTGATGTTAATATGGAGTCCAGGTAGTTATTGAAGACCCAGGTAGACTTGTAAGAAGTTCCAGTCATGAACTATCGAACTGTCAAGTCCCCAGAGAAACAGTTGCCAACACCAGTCAAGGCCTTATCCCTCTTACATCAAAGAAATTTGATAACAATGATAATTTAAAATTCATTAACGAACAACATACATAATAGTATGACTTTTAAACATTTTCCCGAGGTATAAAACTACTGTTAGGAAGCACTGGCACTGGAAACTTTAGCCTAAATGCTCTATAAGCATCTAATCAGAAATCTTCACCCTATCAATAATCATGCTTTTTTTACAAGGGTGAGTCAAAAATGATCCGCACTCTGGAGGTAGCATTTATTTTAATTAGTTTTATTTTTACAAAAATCAAATACATAATCTCTTGACATACAATGGGTACCTCACTATTCAAACCTTATGCCTTGCAAATATTCGCATTAAGAACTAAATTTTTATTGTTATTATTTATTTTTCTATTGGAAAATGCATTTCACAATGCAAATGTTGCCTTAGAATTCGTCTCCGAAATGAATTAAATCCATATGCCGAGGTATCGCTGTAATCTCCTTGCGTCTCAATACACTTTGTTAACAAGATTTTATATTTTCTTCATTCAAAATGTTTTACTGTAGGTGGAGCTGTGAGCTACGAATGCATCGCTGCCTTCACTTTTTCATCAGACGTTTATCTTTATCCTCATAGGGCTGCTTTCAGGGACCAAGCGATTCAAAGTCCGATGAAGCGAGATCAGGACTATGGGGAGGATGCGATGTCCTCATCAGCCGTGGACAAGGACAGGTATCCAGTCCGTTCTTGATGGCTAACACATACACGCTTCTTTATGATAAAACACTTTCTTCATACTCAAAAAGTTTTTTTTTAATGCAAATCACAATGTACACACCTGCACAGCAGTAACTGAGGATACAGTGGCCTTGACCTGAAAGTGCTTATGAGAGCTTATAAGTGCGGCCAACAGAAGCTTTAATAAACCGGAGTGCGGGTAATTTTTGACTTACCCTCGTATTTGCAGCACAAAGAAAATAACCAACCACCTTCTGAAAAATTCATAATGTCCACATCTAAAGCGCTGTGGCAGAAACCTTGCTTAACACCCGTATAAAAAGCATCTTAAACATGTTTGACACGGTCAGTGTCTCGGTTCACAGCTCCCAATCAGAGACATTGGTAAGACTTGTGCATTACATTTGTGAAGCGGTTCAGGACTTCCATCTGTGTGCTCCATCCGATTACCGGCCTTTTACAAGGTTGCTCTTACATCTGGTTTAGTCCTGCTGTATTAGACATGTCAGGTTACACACATGAGATCAATAGACCTTTAGAGCTGCTTCACTGGGTTCTATCCTTTTCTTCCTTTTCCATTTAGGTTTTCCTCAGTCTCTTCTGCTCCACACTCCATCTGCGAACAGTGAAGAGCTGCTTTTCCTGAAGGAAAGACGCCAATCACATCGCTTTATGGCTCTTAATCGCGTCATTTACCCCAGCTCTGACCAAAAGTGCTGCAAAAACACTGACCGGCTGCTTGGCCTAGATAAGCCTACACACACACACACACACGCGCACACACACACACACACACACACATACACACATTCCTTATAAAATAGTGCACTCTGCTGGGTGAACAAAAGCCTTAGTTTCAGCCTAAGTCTCTTTGTACGAACAATCTATAAGCAATTTTTTTTTTGAAATAACAGTTCAAAATGTTGGATCTGTAACATACTGTAGCTGCTCATTTAATACACTCTATCATTTTTTCCCATTAATTTTGAAATGATCCTGTGATCTTTTTTATCTTCGCTAAAAAAACATGAAAAGAGAGAAATATTTCAAAGAAAAAATATTCTTCTTTAAAAAATTATGTAGAAGAAAAAACTTTGATCTCATAAATCCCTGACTAGTCATATACATTTCAAATTTTTAAACCATGCTTAAAATTAATGCCTTTACTTCTAGGACCTTATTCATCTAGAAACCTCAGGGACCATGGAGGCCAATGGTGATTACCATTTTTACGACCATGGTGGGAACTTCGGTCAACATTCACACACTATGAGCAATCTGGGAACGCCAATTAACCCAATTTACATGTCTTTGGACTGTGGGAGGAAACCAGACTACCTGGGGAAACTCATTAAGTACAAGGACAACATGCAAACTCCATGCATACAGACCAGAGGCGATAATCGAAGTCATTTTTTTTAAATTATTATTTCAATTGTAAACCTTTTTTTTTATAAATCAATTTAATTATCCAGGACCGCAGTTTAGACTGACACTGGTGTTTTAAAGACGACAAATATTGTGCTAAACTGGGCTAAAAATGCAACGACTTGATTCCCAGAATTGTGCGTTACTAGCCAACCGTACAGAAGACACGCATAGCATAGTAGCATAATAAAACTTTAGGCAGATTTTAGGGTGAAAAATTGTCAAAGCATGATGGTAAAAGTCAGTAACCTGTAAATATGTGAAATAAACCGTTTGTAAAGGTGAAACACCGTAAATACATCATTACCCATAAGATCCTGTAATGTACAGTATGACCTGAAGTAACCTACTGCTGTTACAAAATCAGGACAAAAATAACATAATAAGCCCATAATACAAATATTATTCACTTATTATTAATTATTAGCAATAATAATTACTATAAAAATTGTTATGCAATGCTGTCTATTAGTAAACTTTGGTTGCTATGCATCGTTAAGATATAAAACAGAACAATAGTAGAACAAAATCTGATCCTGTTCAGTGTAAAATGTCATGTTTGTCATTCGACTGAACAGCTCATAAACTTGAAATAAGACGTTGTAGCAATCTTACAAAATAAAGTGCAAAAAAATGGAAGAGGTTTGTACGAGGAGTGTTCAAGTCAAACTGGGACTTTTGATTGTGAGGAATAACAGAGCACAGTTATTAAAGTAAAAACTTTCTTTATTTCTCTATATAATATTCAATGCTACACTACTGCACTTGTCACAGCCTTTTATTAATGCTGGAACACCATCAAGGTGAACACAGTAGAACATTTTCTCAGTACGCCGGAGCCATGGGCGAACTGCCTGCTTCACGTCTGAAACACTAGCCCCCCAGGAACTCCTTTAATGATCCAAACATGTGGGAATGGCTTAGAGTGAGGACAGGACTGTATGGTGGATGTGGTGGAAAACTCCCAGCCGAGTTCCTGTAAGGTTCAAGTGGGGAAAGTGAATGTTGTACAGTTCCAACAGACAGATGCGTCTCTTACTTAAGTTGGCAACAAGTTATCCGTCAATTTTTAAAGATCAGGGGTTCCACTCGCTGAATGTTCATGGGACGACTGCAGTGGGCTCTGAGCCTCTTCGGCTGGGATCTTTATTCACTGGTGTATGGACTTTTTTTTAAAAAAGTTTGCACCATCCAAATACTTTACTGCAGCTACAGTAAGAGGCTCATCACCGTACTGTGCTTAAAGACATCTGTAAATGTCAATCACTTTTATGCATTAATTCCCAAGAAATTTTATCTTGACTTGAACATTCCTTGTAGTTAATATGATGAGGTTTTCTAAAAATACAGTAGATGTTTATCATTTTTATACCATTTATGGAAGGGGTATCCACAGCCCCCCAGGGCTGTGGATACCCATATAGTTAAAATATATGTAAAAGCTTGACATCACAAGAAAACATCACACCACCCCATCAGCAATTATTTCCAATAACAGCACACTTTGGTTTATTTAATTCTTTTCTTACATACATATTGCTTTTAGCTGATTAAATTTTATATATCGGAAAGTCCATTTATTAGTATTTATGGAATAGAGGTATAATCAGCCATTCTCATTTAAAACTCCATATTCACACCGCCAACAAAACACATTCACACACTGCATAGACTAGAACACTTGAATTGTAATGCAGGAGACACAAGATTTTTCCCTGAACAGATATTTTATTAAAGCTGCCAGAATGAGAAGGAAAAAGTGCAAAAAGTAGTTTTGACTCAACCGAGCGAATGAAGCAACCTCAGATCATAACACACAGTGTACGGTACTGTATGCGCAGTGGCCACTATGCAAGGTGCATTTATTGAATGACTACATTGTGTGCATCTTATTGGCTTATGGTGTCAGAGGGCCAAGTAATTCTTTGTTATCACTTACATTATATGTAAACTGTTTATTCCTATAAACATTTATTTCCTCACCAGTATGTCTCTCTCTCTCCCACTTGATCTTTCAAAAACCTCAGCTTGTTTTTTGATAATAAGGGTAAACTTCTCTGTCCTGTAGACTTTCACATGCTGGAGAACTTTATGAAACATCCAGATTGTTACTTAAGATGCTAAACAAATGTCTCTAAAGGAAAAAAAAAAGTTTTTTGTTGGACTTTACGATTATATTATTAATCTTTAATTTTGTAGTCCAGCAAACATACAACTCCATGCGAATGAGTTGTTACTAATAAATAGCACTGGAATGTTACATAATACAAAAACTTCAAGTCAAAAACTATCGGCACTCCGGTTATAATAAAACTTCTGTTGGTCTTATCGGCACTTTCTGTTCAAGCCTACTGTCTCCCCAGTCACTTTAAAATCATTTAAATAATGTCGATTCAGTGGAGCCACAATGTCAATGTTATATCACTTTTTTATTTTTTTTATTTTATCATAAACCTGTTCAGATATCTGGCTAATGTAGGTTGCTGGCTAGCGTACATGATTTTTTTAAAAATAAAATTGTATTATGCTTCTCTATAAGGAATCCACAATAAAATATTATGTCATAATTAAATTTGAGAAAATTACTTTTTGATATTTAATACATAAAATGTGAAATTTTTAAAAACTTTTACTCAAGTATAATTCTAAAAGGTGTCTTTAACTTTTAAAAGAATTTTTTTGACAAGGTTCTTGTACTTTTATTTAAGTATTACTTTCCAGTACACAAGACTGCTTTAGAAACCATTATTCATTAGAAAGTTAGTATGATTCCAGATACGAGCCTTATACAGTATGTGGATTTTTATCATTTAATCATTTTATCATCATTTTTATACACTTAATAAACAGCAGCAGTTCCACATCACTAAAATGAAATAAAAATAAATTTCCCTCTTATACAGTACTTCAGAGTGCTATTTCATTCTTAAAAATGAAGTATATGTGAATGTGTGCATGGAGTTTGCAGGTTCTCCCTGTGATTGGTGAGTTTCCTTTACATACTCTGATTTCCTCCCATAGTCCAAAGACATGAGGTGTAATCAGATTCCAAATTGCCCTAAGTGTATGATTGGTTTTGTAAGTGTGTGTGTGTGTGTGCTTATGCCCTGCAATGGGTAGGCACTCGATTCAGATGGACCCTGCCTGTCTGTTTTCACCCAACAATGAGTTATTGACGCAACGCTTTCCATTATGTCAATGATGTTAAACATCCAAGCAAATGAGGAGGTCATCATTAACCTGCATTAGCTCAGCAGAGGTGATCAATGTGTCAATATTGCTAACAAGAAACCCCAAAGCAGGAAGACACATGTGAAGAACAGGTGGCAAAGACACACATGTTGGTAGATGAGAGACCAAATCTTATGAAAAATACGTAAAAATATGTGATACATTAAGATAAACAAAGACAAAGTATTTAAAGTTATGAATACACGATTCATACAAAATATTTTCATATTTTATCAAAGCCAGAAACATAAGCAGTGGTGACTCAAAGGTTAAAGCTTAGGGCATACTGATCAGTAGTTTGGGCCTCAACCCACAGCACTGCCAAGCTGCCACTCCATTAGCTGTGCCATATTATGGCACAACCAATTGGCAACCTCCGCTCCTGAAAAATGAGTGTCACATTGAGTCAATCTCCTTAGACCCCATGTTAACCCCACAGATCACCACTCTACAGAAAAACTATGGGTGACGTCAAGGATGTCTTTTGTCCCTTTAACTCTGACATATATATAAGGTTTAGTTTGGCATTTAATTGGACATTGCTAAAGGGAGAAACATAAACCATAACAAAACATAAAAGTGTACTTTCCAGACATCCTACATATTATCAAAAAGCAATGAAAAAAAATGCTATGGATAAAATGTAAATGATGAGGCATTAGTAGAAAATGTTCGTGCATGCCTTCTGGATGAAGTCAAAGGCTATCAAAGAGAAAGGGCATAATTGAATACATGCATAATGAAGAAACATATAATTTATAAGTGTCAAAGTATCAGAGTCGCAGTGTGAATGATCAGAGCTTTAATGAAGAGAATGCCAACTCAACACTGCTGCTCTGTAATAATTTCCATAAATATTTATATAAAATATCACATTTAGCAAAGAACACTGAATATTAAAAATGGATTCCAGAATTACCGGGAGTGTTCTTTGCCTCAAATGTAAATGTACAAACTGCAAAAGAAAGAATAGATACAGACAAAAAGTGTCCATGGAAATCCATGTGATCATCAGATTAATAATAATATTAATAATAATAATTACGAATTTTATTTACATATGCGCCTTTCTAGTCACCCAAGGACACCTTCCAGATCAAACCAAGGATAAGTTAAAAAATAAAACAAGATAATAACTAAATAAATGACATGGGGGATTACACAACACTTCCATGCCGATACAGTATGTAGATTGTAGAAGAACTCTACAGTGGTGAAGGAATAAAATGAGCCAGGAGTCGAAAATGTCACATTTCCCAGGAATTTATAAAAACATAAATTATTACATATTTTTGATGCTCTGGGATGTGTTCTTCACTGAAATAATGTGGAAAAGAGCCGTTATCAGGCCATCGATCATAGTTCAGAGTCAAAGAGATCAAACAATCATTTGCATCATGAGGCTGAATGAAGAATGCAAATTTAAGGCTGTCTCAAAGCTTGGACTTGTGTAGAATGATAAAAGAGGATGTTCACAACCACACACCCTTACACATTCCCATACAAGGGGCGTTCGGGTCAAATCAGGACTTTTGGATGTGCAAAATAACAGAACACATTTATTTCTCTATATAATTATTATATAATAATTGTTAGACCAGAACTGGCGAAGATATTACCAGTAAGTCATTTCCTAAAACATACCTCCATCAATATATTATTGTTTGAACCTTTTTACAAGGAGTGTTCAAGTCAAACTAGGACGATAAAAGTTCTAATAAACAAATGTGTAAAGTTCTAATAAACAAAAGTTAGTAATAGTGTTTAATAATTGTTCTATATGGAATTTTCCCCTTTTCAAATGCATGACCATTTTGTGTCTCAATCCGGTCCACAGAAGAAGTTCCAACAGGGTCAAATAGTTACACAGAAATATGAGCAACTCACCTTTACACATCCATCAGTGTGATGAAGAAGGGAAGATACTGTTATAGAAGCAGAGCAAGTAGGCATCAGTGTCTTTTTATTCATTCTGACTCATGTCAGTAAAAAAAAAAAAACATATCATATACACATTTCAAGTTAATTCCATGTCTCATCTTTGTGCAAACATTAGACGGTGTCATTTAAAGTAACAATTTTCCCAAGAGAATGAGTTGATGGGGAAACCAACAAGAAAAAAAAAAAAACTAAAAGGAAAAAAAGGAGGAAACAAAAAGAAAAGTGCATTTGAAACCTACAACTCAGTTTCTTTTCTCGCATTTATTGATTACCAGCTTTATATAAACTGGATGTTGAGGCATAAACATAGTACATTTCTACAGTTCAACAAAAATATAACCAATATTTACAATTATTGTATTAAAAATACAAAAAGGAAAAAAAAAGAAGACAAAAAATAACAAACGATACATACTCCACCAATTGTCTTTGTAAAAGACGTACAGGTAAAAGTAGTCAAGAATGAGAGAATCTTCACCAGCTAAATGTACACTTCTCACTTGACATCACACATCGAACAAAGTAGCAGTGCTAACTACTACGATTTATCTTATGCTTGTACAGTTTGTGCAACTTATCTTTTTTTTTCTTTTTTCGAAAGACGACTCCACTCAGCTCGCCAGAAAAAGCATGACTAGTTTCAAAAATTCTAATGGAGGTGAATGATTCATATAACCACTGATTTACAAATGTGATTCATTTTTTTTAAACGACGGCAACCTTTACAAAAAGAAAAAAAACAGAAAAAAGGAAAAAGTACAGCAAGAAGAGAAAGAAATGTTGACATGATATTATAATATTACAGGGTACAGTGGAAAACACTGCAATCTTTTTTCCCCCTACCCCTCCCTCAAAGAATATCAGTCCTAAACTACTGATCAATGTGATCAGTTTAACTCAGTGATTAAAAATAAACGATAAACAATAGTGACTTCTCACCGGTTGAGTTCGAATCAACTTGGCAGCCTTCGGCTCGGGTTTTACGCGTTCCTTCCCCACCGGAATCGTAGAAGTTTCACGTTTCTAAAAGTTCTTGTGAGCTCTTCAGCTCTGAATCCAGATCCCTTCTTTATGTGCAGGGTGACACAAGCAGGTTTATATGTCTTCATAAAGCCTATGTAGCACCTCAAAAACCGCAACGTGTTCGCATCAGAACGGAAGTAGCACCCAGTCAAGCGTGGACTTCACTGGCTGGACAGGCGTTTGTCATGACAGTCATCTCCACATACCATGGTAATAGGTAGTTGTGATAACTTTCAGTTTGGGCAAGAGAAAAGTCACCCAATGGATCATCTTAATATACATCCTGTTCACCATAGACTTATTTTGAGCAACGAGACATTTGTTTAAAGACTTGAAGCACTTTGGAAAAGAGATTTCCTTCTAAAAATCGTCCGATCGATTCGTCATTTCCTGCCTATGATCCATTCTGATAGGCAACTCATGGTATTTCATCCATGTGAAACTTTTTTATGAGAACAAAACATCAGAACTAACAAAGCTCAGAAGAAACCATGATCATTTGTGGATCAATGTGAATGCAGTCGAGTGTCGTTAGAAATTGGTGTAAATTTTGTTCCGTACAAAATTAAAGCGGCACACTGGATGAAATAATGGTCAGGTGTTCCTTCAAGTGGGTTACAGGGGGGAAAAAACTTGCCCCAAAGGTTACGATAACCAGGAATGAATAATGATTGAAAATGACCCGGACGGTGTCAAGCACCAGTGGTGAAACCAAGATCTTTCATATGGGTGGAATAATGCAGGGATAAAAAGGACCAGGATGACTGTGGATTATACCAAACTTGTAACCTCATACCCTCTCATTATTTTTCTTTTCTGGATGGATGGATGGATGGAGCACCAAATGGGCTTGATTTTTGTCCAAATGTGTTGGATCATGCTTAGGGGAAACATACCTAGTTCGAAGACTACTTTAACCTCATAACGTACAACCTTACAATCCTACATCCACCCAAATATTTCACGAGTGAGTTGACAAGGTCATGCACAAGTAGAGACCGGTGATGTCAAGAACAATGCCCAAGCTTTTCCATCAACCTGGATCTGATGGGCCAAGAGCTAAACCTCAAAATAAGGGAATCTTCAATTCCAGTGCAGGAAAGGCGGTGTTCAGCACAATTTATAATTGATCAACACCTAAACACATCCACTGAACCCAACGTATTTAACATATCGGTTGATGAGAATAAGAATAACCAAAATTGGCCCTGCATGACTGGAGTGGAAGATTCCTACTCTAAAAGGAGATAAGCTTTGTGCCCCTTCATGTAAACTCACATAAAAAAAATAAAATAAATAATAATCTTAAGGATTTGTTTGGAGTCACAGGGCGATTAAGAATTGAGTCAAATGGTCCCTCCGAACCAAGGTCTAGTTTTCTTCAGGAAGAAAAACTCTCAGTGGTAAAGAATAACTTCTAGATCGCTGTAGCCAGTTACTCGAGCAACCCTGTACCCGAAAATACAGGGTAGACTGTCCAGAATTATAGAAATGTGGGGGAGCTACTGTAGCTGCAATTCAATTCAAGTCAGGTCAGTCAATTCATTTCAATTACACAGGACTGAAACAAATCTCTTGCTTTGTGCATGAAACTTGACAAGAATAAAAACTCTAAGATAAGACTTCGCCCCTGGATTACGCCGTCAGGTATTGAAGTAAGTTCAGCTCCAAGATTTTATCATTTTCCTGTTCTTTTACATAAGGCCTGTGGCAAACATATTACCCTCTTTGAAAAGCAAGTGGGGGCAAGAGAAACGACTTTTCAAGTGAAATAAATTAAATTAAAATATAGTCTTTGGGTTCCTGTACAAAGTTACTGGCATCTCCATGCAAGTTCACACACTAATAATCATCAAAGAATTCTAGGTGAACCAATGGAGCTTGGGATCATCTCTTAAATCCCTTATTTTTTATAGGACACAAAATTGGTCGAGTGGAGCCAAAAATCTTGCCTTTGGAATCCTGGTATGTCTAAAGATTTGTAATCTTAAACACTTTGTAAAGAACTCGAGAGAGTAGAGTAATGCACCAGTGGAGTTTGGTGTCAACTGTACAGTTCTTTACAAGTGACAGCAGTGGTTGGGATGGGGGGAATGATGAACAAAAAAAACTATTGAGACACAAAAATCTCAAAAGTCTTGCCTGTAGATTATCTTCTTCTGAATAGTTTCTGAGATCCAAACAGCATTCTGGATACCAGCTTAGTTCTACTCGACTCAAGTAGCAGAACACGCCAATGACATCTCCTGGTTCCTGATGGGTTTAGCTCTCAGTTTGGACCTGACCTTTCCTTTCCTTTCGACATGTACCCAAGTCAAAGTACAAGTCAAACATCTCTCCAACATGAAGCAGGGTGCTGTACACGTAGCGGAAGGCTTTAGGACGCACCCCAACGCCTAGTCACACCAGGATGCTTCATTTTCTCCCTGCTGTGTGGTTCTCAGACATCCACCAACCCCCGAAAGCTCAATTAATACTGCAACAGTGACGCGCACATTGTACAGACGAGTGCCGATTCGCATACAAAGAGTCTCCGTGTGAGTGTTGTGTTTTTCTCCCATGCATGTTTTCACTTTCACCCATGTAGAATGTGTATGTTCCAGATGAGATGATGAAGATCATGTGCGTTTTGTTCTTATAAAACATACATAAAAAGTGCAGATGAGAAAAAAAAACGATTTGTGAGGATGTCAGGAAGGGAAGAAACGTCTATCGGTGACTGTCAACGGCAGTCTTGTCTTTGTGTGAATGTCGCACCGCTGTGTGTTCATTTTAAATTCAGGTTCAAGTTCTTCTTCTTGGTTTTTTTGTGTGTTTTTTTTTTTGTTTCTTACTACTTTAAGCTAAATAATTAGATTTTTCCAAAGTGCCGGGTAATTTCTTCGTTTTGAACGTTCTCTTCCTTTCTTCACAGTATTTTTAGCATGCAGGGTGACAAAACCCCTCATGACGCTTTAAGGCAGAGAAGGGAGATGAATCCACCAATCAGGAGAGAGACAGGCAGTGGCATCGAGGTGATGATTGGTTGCTCTGGCTGTCTGTCTGCCTTTGACCGGCCTCACAGGCCTTCAGTCACTGCAGCGAGAGCCGAACAGTAAGGGAAGTGACGTCTGTTCACACGGCGGACACCTGCTCGTCCTCTGGAAAAAGGAAGAGAAACTGGGTTAGGCTCCGCCCATCAAATCGGACAGGATATTTATTACACACTAATACAGAAGGTGATTAAAAAGTCTGAGTCCACTACCAAGAAGTGTTTTAATTATAATAAATTTAGGGGGGGGGGGGGGGGGGAAGTAAGACAATACCAGGTTGTTATAATTAAGAGACTATTTTATTTTTATTGTGAGACTATAGCGCTGTTATGCGTCTAAAATGGTGTCATAAATCATAAAAGAGACATTACCTTTAGCATACACTATTTCTGATGCATTTATTGTTTTTTTTGCACATTTAGATGTTTAAGGGTGGGTCGTTATGAATCATTACTCTTTTGTGTGCTGATTCATGTATCTTAAATAAAATTTTTCAGTTTTTATATTTATAATACAGACGCACTGGTTGATCAGCGAGTGACCGGGATATAAACTGCTCACACACTGGAATGGCGTGTGGTAGGAGTGAATTATTTGCTAAGCTTGTTTGGAAATAATAATTATAGCGGATGACATGTGAGATATGTGCTGCTCAGTTATAATGTAGATTTTAGTTTAATTTAAAGTTACATTTTGAACTCTTGTATGTGAAGTTGGTTCGTAATTTTTAAATGATGCGATTGTTTTCTAAGTGAGAAAACTAACGCCATAAAGAACGAATACGTTTTTTTATTTTTTTTTATTTTAAAGGTTCAAGGTTTTAAAGTTGGAAAAAATTTAATATTAAATCGGGATATTTTCTGAGATACAGAATAGCAATATTAAGCGAATCGGCACCTAGGTATCGTGATAATATCGTATCGGTTGCTGCTTGGTGCTAATTCCCATCCCTAGTATTAAGACTCTATGACACTGTGGGTGTACATACTTTTAGAGCTAGTGTAAATGGCGTATAGAGTATTAAAAATATTAAGCACATCTAATAGCACACTATTTAAGATGACGTGAACTATAATTTTAGTTTGAAAAATGCTTTTTTTCCCAAATAGTATACAAAAACTAGTTTGACGTAATTAATATACATTATTTATTTTCTATAAAGAATTTCCTTTGACAAATGCTGTTTAAACAGTTTTTGGTAGTGGGCTGGACTACATGCATATACTCCTCATATCACACAGACACAAACACACACACACTTAACTACGAGTGTCAGGCAGTCCAATATAAAATGAGCTCTAGTGCAGATTTCTACTTAGCACAAAGTGAAGACGTCTTGGTTTATCGGTTACGTTTTGTGACTGAAAACTTTGTGGGTTTCAATTCTTGATTGAAATCCTAGCTTGAGTAAGTCTGGTGTCATTACAAACACATACACACACGTGAACACACACACAGAAATAAGTGATGGGAGGGATGTTGCCACCACGGCAGGTCTTGTCCGTCTCCTGACATGCACTACGTGACATGCTGGGTGGTGGCTGCTAGGCAGGGTGAACAGGGTGCACTTTCTTGCATGCGGTGCAGGTTTGGTGTTAAATATATGAGTGATTGAGTGAGTGAGTGACTGGGAGAGTGGGTGTGTGTGTGAGCTGAAGTTTGGGTGGTTTTACCTGCCTGCCATGGTGGTGTGTGTGACTCATGGCCTGGGGGGCACTGCTGTATGTGGACCTCTCCTCCTCTGACCTCTGAGTTTGGGAGAAAAGCACTCACCCTCCTCCTCTACCTCTTCCTCCTCTTCGTCATCCTCTCCCGCACGCTCGGTCCCCGGTTTGGGCGAGTGTGTAACGAGGCGGGAGCGCTGTAGCGCCGTGGTGTAGTCTGGAGGCCTCCTGGTCGTGTGCGTTGTCCCTTCCGTCACCTCAGAGATGGACAGGGCCGTGTAGCCTGGAGGAGTGGGAGGGGGGTCGCGGTATCGACCGTCTTTACGCGCTGCGCGGGAAAACGGAGGACAAGTAATGAGTGACTGGTGTTGTGGAAAGTAAAAAAACGAAACGAGGATTTGAATTATGATGAGTATGTGTCTTACGCAGGTTGGTCTTGGTCGTGCCGGCGGTGATGGGAGACGGCCGGCGGCTCTGCTGCTTCGACTCCTCTGAACCTGTAGACGTGATGCTGCAGGTGTCGGGGTCGGTTCCCACGTCTTTACCGCCTCTCCGCTTGATAGTCCCGGTGTCACCTTCGGACTCGTCTCCCCAGCACGCCGCCGACGAGGACGAGCACGACGAGGTCGACGCCCAGCTTCCTCGTCCGGCCCAGAGCCCCGCCCCTTCAGCCAGCGCCTCCCAGCTCCTGCCCTGCTGCATGGCCTGGATACTGTCGTGTGAACCGCTTGAGCAGGACGTCCAGCTGCCTCGTCCAGAGTCTGCTGCATCCAGGGACACGCGGTCGCCCTGCTCCTGACTTAACTCCTCTGAACTCGGCGAGGACGGCATGGCCGTGCTGACGTACATACCACGCCAGTCCTGCACTGATGAGTACGAGCTGATGGAAACAATAATCATGTTGTTAATGACCGGTATCTAGCAAGTGCAAAAAGAAGATTTATTAATTAATTATTAACTTATTTATTATTTTGCGAGTTCGGCTCACCCGAGACTGTATTGGTCTGGGTCAGCCGTGGCCCTGCGCTCGAGCCGGTGACCTCCATGACCACCGGTGTGGCCGTCGATGACCCCGTGAGCGTATCGGAGACGCCGCTCGTCCTGGCCCATGTCCAGGGAGGACGTACTGACCAGACTTGAGCGGGAAGAAATCTCACTGTGGCCCGAGTCTGACAGGTTATCACTCGCTCTTGTTAAACCTACATGACAAACAAGAAACATCAGACTCTGTGTCTTTATTTAAGACTTAACAGCATTTTAAATGCTATATATTGATCGAGCAGTTGTAGTTCGTTATGGTGCATTTAACTATTGATTACATCACAAGTCCTGATTAAACAGCAACCAAACTAGCCAGTGAGCACTGCTACATAAACACACACACACACGCGCCTTTTTCTGTAAGAAAAGACATTTCGGCTAGACATCCTTACAAAGCAAAAACAGTGATGATTTTTTACGTCTTCCTGCCTTTTTTTCTGAAACCGGGAGATTTTCTTTCTATGATTAGTTTTAGAAGCAAAGCAAAAGAAAATGATGCAGCACCTTCATCAAACTCAGATTCAGAAAGAGCAGCAGAGTCCCTCGGTACCAAAGCGGATCGTGCTCGGAAGTAGACTAATCAATAAAGCATTGAGTTTCCTGATCTCTGAACATAACAGGAGCTCGTACGGTACGTCCACCCAAATATCACAATGTCACAGGAAACAAACACGTCCCGGCCTCGTTTGGGGTGAGATGCGCACAAGTGAAGGTTATAATCATTCCAGTTTAGCATCAGTCTAAAATCAGACTGGCCTCAAATAAGGTTACTGACCCTAAAGAAAGCTTACAAAAATGCAAATCGTAAAACAATTATTGCAGACACAAAATATTAAACAAAACCTTTCACCTTCGACTTTAAGCCACGACTCCTACCCTAAATCTGGTATGAATATGTGCTGGGGAATAAAGTGAACACCAGGTTCATATGTATATTAAATCATTTTAATGCCTCTGTCTAGTATAAAGACTTCACAAATCATGATGGGGAAAAAAATGCAAAAATCCATGGCATAGTCTGGCTGACTGTCTGGTCAGTAAGGATACTGTTAAAGAATATTCTAGCATCTTGTATTTGGATGCTTTTCCACAAGGTGGCAGAATGTTCTATTATTAGCATTATGTCTGCCTTGTGAACACCAGGGGGAGCTAAATATATGCAGAAGTCTGGAAACCAACATGTGTATTACAGTATTAGCCACCAGGGGGCGACTGTGTGTGGGTGAACAGACAGTCTGTCCTGGTTACCTTTCTTCGGGGAGCTGCGAGGAGACGTCGGGGGAGACGAGGTACTAGACATGGCATCTTCCGTCTGCTTTCTGTGTCTCTCAGCTGCTTCCTCTGACAGAGACAGAATCTTCTTCAGGGACTGTGGGGAATTCGTGCCTGTGGATAAAGTCACAAATTTCACTTAACACCACCATAAAGTTTAGTAGTATGCGTGTAGTCTATTCACCTTTTACACAAGTAATGACAAAAGTTCTTAACTTGTTCCTTAATATGCATTTTCCCTATGTACATACATTTTACTAGACAAAACAAAAAAAATATATATAGAATCTTGATCTTGTATATACAGTACTGTGAATTACAAATTTATTCCAACATTAATTCCAACACTTTTATCACTTTCAAATTCTAAACGATTTCTAAACTTGATCCATAGATGTGTATAGTTATTGTTTTTTCTTATATATCTATATGGCTAATTTGTTTGTCTTATTTTCTTACTGTGCTTGTTGCAGAATACCTCAAGGCTCAATTCTGGGGCATTTTTTGTTTATCATTTACGTGCTTTTGCGCGTCTTTAGAAAAGAATTACAGCCACCCTGAAATTTTATTTGAGTTCTGACTTTTTTCTCAGAATTCTGATTTTCTGAATCTGTAAAAGAAACTACGCTGTTGAAGTCAGATTTCTGAGTTTAAAGTCAGAACTCTGTGATAAATTTTAAAAGTCTAAAAACATGAAAAGTGAAATTATACAGTATATAAGCAGTCAGCAAATTTCCATAAGCAACTTATTGTAGTAACGTGTTGATGGTTCTCAAATTGGACCCTATGTACCGTATGAAGCATATTTAAGAAGTTGGTAACTATTTGCAACTAAGACCATCCTTGTGTCAGATGTATAATACTGTGTAATACAGTATTACTGCTAATTATTGCTAAAAACTAGTGACAAAATAACTTTAGTATCTTACGTCTTCAAACACCTTCAGACAGTATATAAAACTTGATTGGGACTGACACTGCATGCAGTGACTGGGTATTATGGGGTGTAGCAACCCACCAACGCTGGGGCTTAAACCTGGATCCCCAGATCCCCAAACCAACAACTTTAACCAGCAAATCTTACCAAACGGTGGCAGGTCTTTGACAGGGACCTTCTTGCGGGATGGGTAGAGGGCAACAGTTGGCACCTGCAGACCCTGGCTGGATTTCTGGAGCTGCTGGCGTGGATGCAGGGCGGCTCGTGCTACCACTGGCGAGGTGTCTGGCCTCTTCCTGTCCCCTGAGCTCTTAGGCACTGTGAGAGGGACATGAGATTAGGCCAAGTAGCATTACAAGGTCATCCAGATGTGCAGGTGACTGTATGCAGTCAACACACACAGTGGGTGGAATAAGATCTCATGGTTTTAATATAAATACAAAGGCTCACATGTACTTATGGAGGGTTCACACTGTATAGACAGCGTCTGCAGGCTCTCCTCGTTGGTCTCCAGTGTGAGGTTAGACAGGTACTGCTTGACCTTACGTGCCATCTGGGCGTCCTCGTACAGCTTCTTGGCATTGAGGAAAGAACTCCGCCTTACGCGCTTTTTGTGCCCGCCCGTCTGGGTTACATCCAGTACGGCTGCATTGGCACTGCCTTGGCTCAGTGAGCTACACACACACAAGCACAGTAGTAAGAATGGTTGTTGGGAGGGGAGCATTTCCTCCACACTATTTTCAGACACAGACATGCAGAAAGTCACATTCCTTGCATTCTTAGGAAATTCCATGCATTTTGCATTTCAGCCAATCAGGCAAAAGGGAAAAGAAGAGCAAGGTTTTTGTTTTTTAGACTGAATAAGGTGGAGTTAGAGTAAGAAATGGCAACTGAAACGGTTCCAGATGTTTTTCGATGGATACAGAAGGTTTACTCGAGCAATCCTTACATGTAAAAACCTAGTAAAAAGGCTTCTGACAGATTAAATAATGTTAGTGTGGCCTCTTTCTATCAAAGTTGGCAAAGGAGGTGTGGCCTCATTCTATCAGACTTAGTGAAGGAGGTGTGGCTTCATTCTATCACACCTAGTGAAGGAGGTGTGGCTTCATTCTATCACACCTAGTGAAGGAGGTGTGGCATCATTCTATCAGACTTAGTGAAGGAGGTGTGGCATCATTCTATCAGACTTAGTGAAGGAGGTGTGGCCTCCTTCTATCAGACTTAGTGAAGGAGGTGTGGCCTCCTTCTATCAGACTTAGTGAGGAAAGGTGCGGCCACTTTCCATCAGGCCTAGTGTGGGAGGTGTGGCCTCTTCCTATCAGGCTGAGTAAAGTAGGTGTGGCCTCTTTGTGCCAGATTTAGTGACGTAGGTGTGGCCTCAGTTGATCAGATTTAGTGAAGGAGGTGTGGCTTCTTTATATCAGATTTAGTAAAGGGGGTGTGGCCTATTTATATCAGATTTAGTGAAGGAGGTGTGGCCTCGTTCTTTTCTATGTGTGACTTGTCTTCAGACTTACTAAAGACGGTGTGGCCTTAGTATCAGATTTAATAAAGGAGGTGTGGCTTCTGTTTATTAGATTCGGTGAAGAAGTTGTGGCATCTTTGACCGTCAGTCATAGTGAATGAGGTGTGACCTCTGTACTGGTCTTTCATATAAAAGGAGAAACCCTTTTTTCTATGCCCCACCCATTCGAATCAAACAGTTTTTTAGTACCACACTGTAAATGGTTATGCAACCTGATATAGGTTAAAGTTTTTACGTTTTCATGCCATAATAAATTACTGTGGGTTTCACCTTCAATATAAAGCTTGGATGAAGTTACAGAAAATTGTCAACTTGAACCAAACCAGCAAACTTGCACTGAAAATAAAACCTGGTAAAACATGCGGGCGGCTCTGGTGAGTAGCGCAGTTGGAGGTTAAACGTGTTAGAGAACGTCACTTTTGCTGAAGTGGATCATGAAAGGTCGCATCATTACTTTAAAATAATAAAATGGTGGCATCATGTTCGTGCAGAATTGGTTAATATTAAAGTGCGAGGTTATTTCAATGACCCAGACTAGCAAAAGTGACTGCATCACACTCTAGGACGACCTCGTCGAGGAGCGGGAGGCACACTGAAACCAAAGTAACAAAAATATATATATGTATATATATATGAACAAAAGGAAATAATGAAGAAGCAGCTGAAATTAAAGATGAAAAGGGAGGAATCTGTGAGAGCAAGGAGGCATCGGGCCAAGGGTCACCAAGAGGTCACTAGACTCACCCTAAACTCCTCCACTTCTTCTTCCTGTAAGGAACAGCCACGAACAGTGATGTGGGGGGCGGGGTAGTGGGCATAGGAGGAAAAAAAAAGAAACAGATAGACCAAGAGAGAGAGAGAGGAAGAAAAAAGACAAAGAGAGTGAGATATGCTTAGATGATAAGAAAGAGACAAAGAGTACCAAGGTGAGCAGCACCACGGACCCACTAAGACATAAGGAACATTTATTCCAGCATGATACAACAACCAAACACAGGTTTACAGAAACATCAGCAGCCAATCAGAAACCTTGAGTGGAAGCTTGTGTGTAAATGCGTGACGCTCTACATCCAGCGTACATACAGGTGTGCTCAAAGTGCACTAGAAGCTCTTCAGTGAAGTGCAGCCTGAAGTGAGGACAGGACCGGGAGTTTGAGCAAACAACACTCACCTGGTGCGGAACATCAGCGCCGGGTCCATGTTGATGGCCGCCATCCGACCCACGTGTCTGATCTCCTTAGCAATCATACGCAGCTTCTCGAAGTTCACCAGGCCGTCCACCTTCGAATCGTTCCCTGAGAAGGGGTGAGATGGTGTCAAGCTCGAGCAACACTCGTTATAACAAGCAGCCATGAAACAGGAAGAGTGTCATCAAGTGAGAGGATAGTATGTCTGCTGGTAAATCTGTCCTGTCTTACCCTCATGGAGGAAGGTGAGGTCTTTTTTGATAACTGGGAAGAGAGGGATGATTGGCGGCTGAAGGTTCTGGCTGTTGAGAACGTTGCGGTATTTGGCCATGTTCCTGGACGGGTCAAACAGGTCCTGCAGGTCGCTGAAGAGCTTCTCGTACTTGCTGGGAAGTTTCTCCCAGGTTCCTCGCAGTCTGGAGACGGGCGCCAGATTTAGACCGCTGAAAAACATGGATGGGTGAATCATGGTGAAATCTGACACTTTTATTGGACGACAGTGCACAAAGCGTGGGCATAAAATTCTACCCCAGTCAGCGCCCCAGTCGTTCTTTTCTCACCTGATGATGGCAAACATGGAGTTGAAGTTCTTGCACTCGCGACAGTGCAAGGCGATCTTGATGAAATGCTTGATGATCTTCATGCGCTTCAGCTGGTTGGGTTCTCGCAGCACCTCGGTGGCCACCCAGAAGGTCTCCCGGTTTATGGACTCTTCGAAGAGCTTGAGGCTGGAAGGTCCGGGCAAGCGCGACCGCAACTTGAAGAGGTCGACGATGTACTCGGTGGGCTCGATGGCGCAGAAAAGCTCGAAGGCACGCATGGAGAGCTGAGTCGCCACTTCCACCGTGCTTAGCTGCAGGAGGCTGATCTGACTCTCCCTCAGAAGCTCCTGGGCGTCCTCGTCCGAGCACAACGTCTCCGTCTCCATATTGCTCTTCAGGTAGTACCTTCAAATTTGGAGAAGATAGTAAAGCAGATATCCAGGGTCAAGCTATGTAAATAATTATAGTTATGCATTTGTTGAACGTATTTAACGTATGTAGTCCAGTCTGAAAGCCAAAACGTATGTAAATGCACAGTATACTCTAGGTTTAACACTTTCCCTGCGACTGCGTTTAACCCAAGGTCATACCTGCCGCTGAGCTGGATTCTATCAGCCAGTTTGGAGAGCTGCTCAGGAAGCCGCCGTTGCTTGATTACACCCTCGGGAGTGACGGACACCTCGCACAGCGAATACGCTTCAGGGGCGGCGGTCAGAGCGAACTCCCTGATAGCCTGAGCGACGACCTCTTTGGCCGTGGTGTCCTTGCCGATCATGATGTAACGACTCTGCTGATCAGCCTTGAAGACCCGCAGCACCTGGTCCGACATGTCTGAGAAAAAGCATACGGCAAAAACAAAAAAAAAAAGGCAAAGAAATTCCGAATGGTCAGATATGCGGCATCAAATAATCAGCATTTCCTTTTCCTTTCATTATAAACACACTAAAAGCAAATTAAAATAAAATAAAATAAAAATCTGTAATTTTACTCCGGAATCTGGAGTTGATTTTATCCTGACACTGCCGTGAGCGAGCAAAGTCTTTAAGAGAATCAATTTCAAGTAAAGTGTGCATCGCATGAGTCACGGTCGATTTAAGCAATTAATGAGTCGCTAAACTGAACTCACGGTTCAGGCTTTAGCATTAGAATGGGCAGTGTTAGGATTAAAGCAACATTACAGTTTATAAGCAAAAACACAGTTTGATAAAATACAGCGATTAGCGTTAGAACAGGAAACAGAGTGATTATTACTAATGCTAGCATTCTTTGGCATCCCTATAAGAAAGCGCTTCTATTCCAACACCGACCAGATTTGCCCGAAAGACATGATTAGGAACGAATTAAATCAAATCAAGATCTTGGAAAGCAAGCAAACACCCTGGAATAAAGGGGTTGGGGGGAATCACATAAAGAGAAGAGAAGAGGACGGTTTCTGAAGACGCACGTGAAATCGTGTACTCACTGTTAGGGACGGGTTCTGAAAAGAGGAAATTTTGCAAAACGTGAATTCCTGAATTTTACATCTGAAGCACATCTTCTTGGTAATATTGTACGGTTTACCGTCTCGTAAAGATTCTTTAATTTCCGGGTGTTACCTGGCTGGTTGTTGAAGTCGAGTATGCGATGATGAGACTGTAGCAAGTCCGGGTTGCTGGACGATAGGTTTCCGCTAACCGGGAGAGCAGGAGGGATCTGTTTCGACTGCTTCATTCCGACAATGCTGTCGTCCTGAGACTGGCCTACAGCGACATCGCTGTGGAACACACCACGTAATAAACCGTTAGAGACATGCCATGCTATACGATGAGTCAGTGTCGCAAATCAGCATTACAGAAATGAAAGAAAAATAGGGAAATTAAAATGAAAGGTGTGAGAAAATGTGTGCAAATCAAAATCAGATTCGTTCCAACCAAGTAATCTGATTTGTAGAGAAGCAATCCATGAGCGGGGATAATAGAGCGTAACAGCACTGGGACTTTTAACTATACATATATTACTCTGCATCACAGGTGTTCTAACAGTCGTTAATTACACTAGCTGTCGATCTGCAACATGAGTGAAAGTAGGTCGGTATGATCTACAGTACTGGAAAGAAGGGCGAGCAGCTTTCTGCCAAAACCCACAAAACCAGTCACGGAAAAACTTTCAGCAAGAAAACACACCTGATACCAATATATCATCTTAAACAACAGTTTGTCTACTTAATAACTGCTTCAAGTTGGTCTGAATTGCCGTGTTGTTCCGTTCACGGCTAATGAGAGCTATGAAACTTTTAGGCTAAATCCCAAATCCCTCTCTAACCCTTCTCTGATCAAGGGCACTACTTGGTGTGTGTAGATCAAGGGATTGTACACCCTACATAGTGCACTAACCTTATTGTTGAAAGTTATTTCGGATTCAACCGGCAAGGTAGCCGAGATTCTAAAGTGAAATGAATGGAAATGTAAAATAAAGTTTCTTAGGATTGTCCATGGTTTATTCTTCTCACCTTTTACCTTTCACCCCTGTTAATTACACTAACTGTCCATCACCAGCTCAATTGTATGTCTGCCAATCCTAGCAGATGTGTGTTGGTGGAGAAAAATAAGTGCTTAAATTAAATTGTCAATATTAAATGGTATTTGCAGTATCACACTCAAGGCCGTGCTGTTGTGCTGAATATCGGCATGATTATTTAATACCACAGCACTCCCTATCGTGTGATACTGTTCAATTATATACACGTATGCTGTATACATGCATGTTCACTGACTTGTACGGCTTGGGCGGAAGAATACTGGTCAAAGTCTTGTCGAAGATCTTCTTGAGCTTGTTCTTCCCTCCCACCGTGTTGGCCTTGGCTTTCTTGCTTGCTTTCTCCAGACCCATCACCTGCTCCACGTCCACGGCCAGGTCTGGGATGGAGTAACGGCTTGCCTTCTTGATATCCCCGATCTTGGGAATGTGAGGAGCGCCGTTCTTCCTGTCCAGCTCTTCGTCATGGTCAGGTTCTTGGTCATGCTCCGGCCGAGCCAGAAGCTCCTTAAACACTGAGAAAACATGGTGGCTTAATTATGTTTGCTCAGAGAAGATACGTTCATTACACTTCTTCAAAAGAGCTGATCTCGGAGCGGCTTTCACCCCGATTGCAACCTAATGAAGCATGGAGGTTTGCTGATTATTGACTAAAGCTCGAGTCAAGCGATAATCCAATATAAACACTCTTAAAAGAATTTTGTATTATAAGTTGCACATTTCAAATTAGTTTTCGATCTGATATCCATCAGCGATAAGCCCGACTGCGGTCTGCGTTTTACCCTTTGGCTTTTTCTTGTACAAAACTTACCTAGGAGATTAGTTTTCACAGTAATAGACAGATGTGTATTGTTGCGCAGGATCTCATTCGCTTTGGACAGCTGTACATTCTCAAAGTTCTGTCCATTCATCTCGAGGATCTAAGAGGAACATGGAGAAAATGATATATTTATGGATTATCAACATGTTTTTTAAAGAGTCAACAGATCTTGGACACTGAGCCACTAAGTGCAGACTAATTGCATATGCATGTTATCTCAACTCATCCTCTCTACTGCTTTATCCCGTATACAGGGTTACAGGGGGACTGGAGCCTATGCCCAATCAATGCAAATCCACCACAGGACACAAACATACACATACATACACGCAATTTGGTAATGCCAATTGGCCTAATCTGCATGTCTTTGGTCTCTTGGGAGGAAAACTGAGAACCTGGAGGTGACCCACCAAGTATTAGCATGCACACAGACACTGATGCGGCAATCAATCCAGGACCCTGCAAGGTGACAGTGCTAACCACTAAGCCACCGTGTCACAGAGGACCAGAGTGTATTCGCTTGCTATGCAAGTCACATTTCATTTTGCAGGGTTTTACAGTAACTACCAGAATCAAGAGTGCTTTTGTTGTCATATATATAAAAAGTCTTGAGCCCCCTCCTTATTTCTTCGTATTTTGTTTCCAAAGAGACATACTCTTTTAAATTAGTCTTGAGGAATAGCTCTCCAGGCTTCCTAAAGAACTTTATTCGCCCTAATTTTTGGCTCTCATTCTCAGGCCAGTCCCTCTTTCTGAGCAATTTCAGAAGAATGTTTTTTTTTCACATAGTAACCTATGAATCATTCACCCACATAAAAGAACATCTAACTTAAGGCATGAACCAGTGACAAACAGGTGCAGATGATGAGAGAAGATCAGGCCAGTAATTAAAATTCTGGTGATGCTGAATGCTGAGTGGTTGAAACAGATGGGAGGGGAAATGAGGTTGTTGCTAATCTTGTCACACAAACAACCAATTTTTAATATGGCTATCTTTTGCCACTTCTTGGCTAGAGGGGGATGGGACGACACAGGGTCAGCCAGGTTACAGCGCCCTCTAGAGCAGATATGGTTAAAAGCATTGCTCAAGGGCTCAACAGGCTCAAGCACAACTTGGCAATGCTGGGACACGAACCCCTAACCTTGCCATCAGTAACCCACAGTCTTGAGCCATCCCTGCCCTTCTCATCATCCTTAACTATTAGTTCCTACAAATCACCAATGTCAATTGTTGTTTTTGTATTTTTTATTGTTGGGGAAAAAAAAATGAAATGGCTCAATTACAGGACGTCATGAGAAGTACCTGATCTCCACGTTTGAGGCCTGCTTCTGCAGCTTTGCTGCCCGGCTCCACGTTCTCAATGAAGATGCGGAAGCCTTTCTCCGAACCGCCGAGCAGGCTGAAGGCCAGAGGAGCCTCGCGTGACGGCTTAGTCAGGGTCACCACCCTCAGCTTGGCTTTGGCAGCGCAGGCTATGTTTAACAGTCTTAAGTGCCCAAACATTTTCTGTTTCAACACACAGGAGCAGAAAGATTACTGTAGCTTAAGGTCGGTCAACATTGTTCCAAAAACATTTGTAGCAAGAAAAGATTTATTTTTATTAAATAAAAAAAAAAAACACTGACCTCCCTTTCCAGATTGTTCTCAAACTCTTCGAGAAAGTGCGTCATTTCAGGGTCGCCCTCGAAGTCATTGAAGTGATTGTTCACCCACAGCAAGACTACCCGTGTAACCTGGGAACACAAGCACCCATGCACGAGATCAGATGAAGAATTTATTGCAAAAATCCACTTTTTATATCATTACAAGCTGTATTCATTCTGTCCTTAAGTATTTGGCTTTCTAATCAGTATATTATCTGTTACTTAGATAATAAATGAATATGGGAAATGAGGAAATGTCTTCTGTCAATCATAAAATACTGCACATTTTAAAAGCAAGTACGATACAGTGCTGTGAAAAAGTATTTCCTTCCTTTCCTATTTTTTCAGACTTTATTCTAATTATTTTTAAATAATTCAATAGGGCACTGGTGGCTCAGTGGTAGGTGTTTCGCCGGCCATGCGGAAGGCCCGGGTTCGATTCCCAGCCAGTGCCCAAGCTTCCCAGCCACTAGATGCAGTGCCGGTCCCAAGGGAGGGTTGCGTCAGGAAGGGCAACCGGCGTAAAAACTTGTGCCAAGTTGTAGTGCGGACTGGGTATTCCACTGTGGCGACCCCTTGCTGGGAGCAGCCGAAAGACCAACAACACTTTTTAAATAATTCAATATCATTTTTAGAAATGGCTCTGTAATTGGACACCAGACTTAAACATGCCTGTTACTTTGTTTATCGCAGCATGATGTGTTGGTTTTTATGATATTTTAGCGCGCTTTACTTTGTCAAACAAGCCCTATTTAAGTGATTTCTTGATTTAACAGGTCTGGCAGTAACCAGGCCTGGGTGTGGCAAGTGAAATTTAACTTCTTCTGCTTTTCAAAAAAATGTGGTAATCACAGTTTGGATGGGTGCAATTACTTTTTCACATAGTAAAGTAGGCTTACTGTAGGTTCAGACAGTTGTTTTACCTTAATAAGTAAAAGCATAATTTAAAAAATGGATTTTGTATTTACTAGGATTATCTTTGTTCTTGATATTAAAACCCATTACCTTCTAATCTGTACTCCTAAGCCTTATTATTACTAAGGAAGACTATACACACATGATTTGTATTTTTTTTTTAATATGCAATGTCTAGATTTCTTTACCTTGTCCCTGAGGCTGGGGTCATGGAACCACTCCAGCAGTTTCCTGCCCACCACCATGGGGCTGGACAGGAAGGTGCGGTAGGTGAGCAGGAAGTCTTCAATATAGGTGGGGTCCACCACCGAGTGCTCCTCCACCAGGTGCATGGTCAGACGCTCCGTCGTGCCCTGCGGAATGGAGCAACGATTCGATCAGGCTTCGTTAGTGAATATGTGCGAAGTGGATAGCTTCTGTGACCTTTCAGTCTACCTGCAATCTAAAAAGTGTCTTCACTCATTTGGTTTGCAGACTGACTTTAACATCACTGCGCTCCTTTCAGCAGATGTTTTATCAGGCTGCAGAATCGATGACGCCACATGCTTGATATACGGTCATGTAATTAATCTGTCGATCGCACGATTAAGAGCCGAATCTCTCGACTTCATCCTCAATAAGGCACATATCACTCCTGATGCATTTAAAGCAAAGTTCACAGGATATCTATTGCTCTATTTAAACGGAACATCATTTTAGTCCTGTTTGAATAAACATGTCAGTTGTTTTTTTTTTATGCCGATGTACCTGTTAACTAGGTCCTCAGACTCTCACCTTGATGACGATGTGTCCTTTTCTGGTGCCGGTGCGATCGAGCTCGCGGTGTTCTTTCACCATGACGATTTCGCCCTCCTCCTCCACCTTCTGCATGTTCTTCTCCACCTGGTTCAGGATGCAGCAGTAGTCCTGCTGCGCTATACACACGAACTGAGAAAAAGACAGAAGGTTGCAAGATTTGTCAATGAGAACACGTGTCTTTATTTATTTATTTTTTTTAAAGGCTGAAAATCAAGATAATTAAAACATTCATACGCTGATACAATTTAACGGACAAAACATACATCTGGAGACTTTAAAACGATTATATCTAATATATAGAAGTTTCATTCCTTCACAACTGCGAGTAAGAACTTGCAGGTTTAATTCCTGTGATGCCACAGCCATCCAAGAGTGTAACCAGGCTCATGAACCTGACAACTGAACTGTGTTCACCCATAAAAATCACTTCCTGCAAGTAACTCTGTGGTTGCGAAAAAAAAGAAAGAAAGAAAAAAAGAAAGTAGCCCAATGTTTAATACTCTGATCAATCACAACACTTGCATTACCACCAGTTGAAATGTATAACACTAAATATCAGTTATATACCAGTAAACTGGTGATAGGCTCATTTATCCCTTAATGGGACCAACCTGTCCGGTCTGAATCCACAGAAAAGCCAATGCAGATCGGAAAAGTTATCGGTAGTCACAAGAGAAAGGCACCAGCACACTCAGGGTTAAACAAGCAAAGAGTTTAAGGCTATTGATCCGGCCTCAAAATCCAATCAAGCATCCATGGAATGCTCTGGACAGACAAGTCTGATCTGCCGAGAGGCCACAGGATTCACCTCCAACGTCCCGGTGCCAGACACCACAGCACACCCCAAGAGGTCCTGTGGAGTCAGAACTGTGGAGGCCAAAATACCGAGCGTCACGTTTTTGGGTTTTAATGTTACAGCTAATCGGTGTACGTGTTTTCCTGTTACACCACAGCCCATGATACTTCAGCTCTGAACCAGGATTTACACACTTAAGAGTCTGCGTCCCGGCTTACAGTACGTCCACTGGTTAATTTATTGGACTTGTTTCCGATGCATTACCTAAAGAGGTACGACGCTCAGAACGTTTACTTTAAAACTTATGTAAAGCATGAAGAACGTCGATGTGGAAATGCGACCTAAAATAGAAAGTATTGATGTTTCACAAAGCTGGGGGAAAAACATATAATAACAAATGTTAGCACATTTAAAGAGAGTTTTAAAAATAGAGTAAAGAACATCATTAAAAACTGAGCGTGCTGCCGGGGAGATGCCGAAAATCATCCAGAAGCGAAATCTGAAATCCCCCCCCCCCAAAAAAAAAAAAATTCATAAAGGAGAAAAATTGTTAAAACCCCTAGTGAGGGGGCACAAACTTTAGGACTAAATTATTATTGTTTTTTTTCTTAAATGGTACAGACTGCCAACATGTTTTATTCTCGGTCTGGATTTGTTAAATAAATAAATAAATAAAAATACAATTTCCGCACTGCTGCTGATGACACACACAAGTGACGATGAGTCTGGTGGACTGAAACGCTGCCAAAGTTTATATTAATGCCAAATTTTGTCTAATTCGCTCCCAGGGTACCTTACACACGCTCATTATTTTAATGCACCATAAAAGGAGTTATTGTAAGAACTAAATGGAATTGGCGAAGAAGACAATAGAGACTTTCTCAGGCTGCCTAGAAACCCTGAACAACCAAACAACCAGAATTTAATTCACTTATTTACTTTTTTATTTTTTTTTATAAAGGCTGCTGTCTCGTGCAACACTGACAAACACGTTTTATTTATATCGTGTCTTTTGGCGAACTCGACGTGAGTTAAACAAGGAAAAAAAAAAAAGAAAGAAAAAAAGGAAAGCCGTCATGTCGGTGATCTCACCTGACAGTCGTCCACCTTGGTTTTCATCACTCCCTTCATGAACTCCTTCTCCATGGTGGGCGAGACGCCGAAGCTGTTGCCCATGCAGAGGATCTCGGTGCGGCCCTCGGGGTACGTCACTTCCACCGAGCCGTTCAGGATCACCGACCACGAGTCCAGCTACGCGCACAATGCAGATACAAGCTATTTTATATGCGCTATGTTTCATTATAGTCACATTTTATCATACTGAAGGTATTGTCTTGTACTTTAACGAGCACAGAATTAACTAGGATTGACCTCCTCGCCGTCGTTAAGGACGATGGTTCCAGCTCGCTCCACGACGGCGAACACCATGACGGCGCACAGCTCCCTCCTCACCGACATGGTCATGTTGGCAAAGGCTGGCAGCTGGTGCATGAACTCCAGCAGTTGCTCTGGGGAACAGGGGCGAGACAGAAGGAAGACATGTTACAAAGTGGAAAACTACTGTATGTGTGTGTGTGTGTCTGAGACAGAGAGAGATGAAAAATGAGGCAGAAAAAGACAAAAACACTGAGACACAGTGATACAAAGAGACAGACTCTAATACAGAGAACAAGAGGAAGAAACAAAGAGAGAGAAAGTAAAAAAAACAGATTTTGAGGAAGAAAGGGTGAGAGAGTGATTGAAAGAGAAAGATAAAAAGAGACAGAGACATACTGTATACAGAATAATACCAAAAAAATGAAAAACAATGAGAGCATTAGAAAGAGAGAGACATACAGAGACAAACGAGGAAAAACACAAGGGCAAAGAAAGAGACAGAGAGATACAGAGAATGTGAAAAAGAAAAAGAGACAGAGAACCAGAGAAAGAGAAAAGACAGCGGGAAGAGAAAAAGATACAGAGGAATTTAGGGAAAGAGAGAGAGAGAGAATGAGAATAAGAGAGAGAGACAGAAATAGAGATAAATAAAGAAATAGAGACAGAGAGAGAGAGAGAGAGAGAGAGAGAGAGAAAATTAAGAAAAAGTAAAAGATACAGAGAGAGAGAGAGAGATACACAGAAAGAGAAAAATAATAAAAAGCTACAGAGTAAGACGAAAAGAGAAAAAGAGAATGAGATAGAGGAAAAAAGAGAGAGAGAGAGAGAGAGAGAGAACGCAAAAACAGAAAGACAAATTGAAATATACAGAGCGAGTGAGAGAATAAGGAAGAAAAAGAGACAGGTCAGAGATACAAATAGACGCAAAGAGTAAGAGAAAAAAAAACGAGGGAAGACAGAAGCAAAGATACAGAGTGATATATAGAGAAAGAAAGAAAGAACGAGGTGAAGTGAATGAGTGAGAAAGAGACAGAACAAAGCAATAACAAAAAGGAAAAGGAGAGATAAAGAGGAAGTGATGCAGAGAGCGAGAGCACGCTCAGGACTTCTGCAGCTTGAAGGTCACTTTTCATCCCTCGTCCTCAGATCACAAAATCCATGAAGGAAAAATAAATAATTCAGAATTGATTTCTGACGTTGTGTCTGTGTTTACTGCGTCCATCAGGGAGGAAGATGTGCTCACTTTCTTCCTGTCACTTATTACTTTTAATAAATCAACTTCAGCTCAAGCTGGTGTGCGACAGTCCGGGTGAGTCCGCAGTGTGTGTGAGTGTGAGTGTGTGTGTGAGTGTGTGTGTGTGTGTGTGTGTGTGTGTGTTGCCCCCTTGCTGCTCGCGGCATGTCTGGGTGCTGGCTGGTTTGTGTTAAATTGTCAGCGTGAAGCGACGGCCTGCAAATCAAACTTTAATGCGCTCAGGGAAGCCCTGTCGCGCAGCTGACCTAGAAAACATATTAAACACACCCCCTTCCCCCAACCAACCACCCCCAACCAACCACCCCCAACCGCTGTCCTCAGTGCACCGTGACATGAACTCGCTTCACCTCTCCATCCTCGTGACATCTCCCCACAGCTCTTAGTTCTCTCTCTGCACTTTTAAGTCACAACTTCCTTTATGTCGCAAACTTCACTGTCAGCTTCTGATTGCGAGCGTTTCAGTCACGTTTGGGCGTGTCTCACCGATGTCATCGTCGGTCCGGTCCATGGGGTCTTTCTCCAGGCAGTCACGGACGATGTCTCGGCTCATGAGCGGATCAGAGGCGCGTTCGATGTCTTCCTCGTCGTCATCCTCTTCGGAGTCGACGGCGGTCTCGGGGAGGCCACTCAGGTCCATGTCGCCTGGCTCGCTCTCCGTGGCCTAGGGGGCGAACGGCACAACCAGCGGGATTAGGAAATAATCGGTAAAAGTGAAAGAAAGCACTTTTACCGATTTTGCCAGAGATTAAATCAATACAACTTTTTTTTTTTTTTTTTATGATGCGGCAACTACAATTCACAGCAATTATATTAAACAACAGTTAAAAAAATAAAAATAAATAAAGGGTAGTGCAGATGTTTTTTACTGGTCTCATTTTTCCCGTCAGACACCACTTCCCTAATACAGACATTTTTCTAAGTGTACTAGCTCAACTGAACCCTATTTCATACAACACACACAAGCGAAAGGAAACAAAAAAATAATAATAATTAAAAAAAAGCCTTAACTCAAGATAATGAATGGATGGATGGATGTTTTTCATAATAAACTAGAATTATTAAAAATAGTATCAAATGACACGGCAATAAAGCATATATTAACTAAGGGGGATACAGAGATGAAATAACTGATGATTGGGTGGACGGACGGACGGACAGACGGGCTGATGGATCAAAGAATAACCTAGATCTAGTTAATAATGGAGTGGTTTCCATCATTGAAACTACTACAATTAATAAAATTATAGGAATTAGGAAATTGGGTAGCTATATGGATAGGTGGATGGATGGATGGATGGATGGATGGGATGGATGGATGGATGGACGGATGGATAACTTTAAAGTCTAAAACTAAAATCCAAGAGTAGTATCAAACATTTGCTATTATGTAAACATAAAAAAAGAAGTTGCATGGATGGATGAATCAATATACTTTTTTATTTTTTTTTAATATCTACAATTAAATTAAACCACAAATCTAAGCTCCATCAGTAGTATCAAAAACCGCAACAATAAAGCGAATTTAAGATATAAATATGGGTATATGGATGGATAGATATATGGATGGATGGATGGATGGATGGATGGATGGATACCTTGGAACCAAAAAACTAATATCTAGAAGTAACTTAAAAAATTCCTGCAATTAAGTTAATTTAAAGAAGAAAGTGGATGGATGGATGAATGGATGGCCCTAAAAACAAAAATTAAGGATTAGTATCAACAACCTTTGAAATAAGTGAATATAAAATAAGACACAGGATGGATGGATGGATGGATGTATAAATTTTTTTATTAATAATAACGTAGTTGCTCTAAATCTAAGCTCCAACAGCAGTATCAAAAACCACAGCAATAAAACAAATGTAAGGTGAAAGAATTAATAGCTGGCTGGATAAATGGATGGATGAATAGATAGACAGACGGATGGATGAATGGATGGATATATAAGAAAACTAAACCCTTAGATACAGGAGTAGCATAAAAAAAAGCACTAAAATGAAGCAAAAGAAAAATGGATGGATAGACGGACTGATGGATGTATTAAAGGATGGATTAAATGTAGGTTTCCAAAAAAATATTTATAATCTTAAAATCTAAGATCCATAAGTTCAATAAAGGAAAAATAAATTCCAATATGGATGGATGCATGATGAACGGATAGAGTTTTAAAAACCCACATAAAATAGTGAAGAGGGAAAAAATGCAATGTACTAATTAAAATCAACAGCAGCAACAAAACTCTAAAATAAGACCCAGTAGTAGCATCCAAAACCATCGCAATGAACAAATGGACGTACTTATGAAAGCAAGCGAACCAATGAATAAAAAATATGATCCGAAATAAAAATCCTAAGTATAGAAGTGAGCTCTGAAAAAAGCCCAAATCTATAAAACCCACCAACATTAGATGACTAGAAAAGCACAGAAAATTAACAAGGTAAAAATAGACTCTCTTCAGGTCTCACATCAAACCTCTTCATCAGTTCCATAACAATAACTCGAGAAAGACGGTCGACCAGGTCACGTCTAACACCTCAGAGGGGGAGAGCTGCCGCAAGCCATCAAAACACGGAGCAAGGAAAAGAGCAGCAAGAAAACAGACGTCACCCGCTTTAAAAGACCTCGTCGTCACCGGCAGCTAATTGTGCATGCAGGTAAGCGCAGACCGCCGCCTACCTCGCTCACTTCACAGACTATAATAACAAAAAGAGCTGCGCACCATGCATTAGCCATTACAGGGTGAGACGGTGCTCGAGCGATGCCTCTTATCTGCCTGATGCAAGACACCCACGATGCCCTCTGGGTGACATATTTGCCCAAATTGACTCCTGTCATCATCCTTAGGTTTGTTTTGTTTATATAAATTTTTGTTTATCTTCATTTATCCATAATTTAATTGTAACAGATTTTATTGTATTGTATGTAGTTCAATTATTTAACTTCAATTGAATTGAATATTAATATATTCAGAACATCTTGATAAAATATCAAAATGTAGCTCCATGCATCTCTTTTTTCTTTGTTAAAGTTTCTTTTGGGTTTGAATTACCCCACCATTCATAATTAAAAAAAAAAAATCAGAAAAAAAAAAAACTGAAAATATTAATTAACAAATGTATTCTCACTCTCACTAACTCACTCACTCATCGTCTTTAACGCTGTGTTCAGGGTCGTGGGGGGCCTGGAGCCTATCCCAGGTGACTTAGGGCAGGGTACAAACAGAAACACACTTGTACACTCATTCACCGATTACCTGCATGTCTTTGGACTATGGGAGGAAACCGGAGCACCCGGAGGAAACCCACCAAGCACGGGAAGAAAGTACAACCTCCACGCACACACAGACGGGATTTGAACCTGGCCGGGAATCGAACCCGGACCCTGCAGGAGCAAGGCGACAGTGCTAACCACTACACCGCCGTGCTGCCTACAAATGTATTCTTACATTAAAGTAAGAGAAACGCAAATATCTCATCATAACACAACCTATGTTCGCTTAGAAATAATTACGTCATTATGTAATGCCTTGGACCATAAATACAGACAATTCCGGTACATAACGTTTAGCTACACGAACAGGACACTGAGTTTATTCAATTTATGCTCCCTGCTGATTTCAGCCAAGGTGTAAATCGACCATCGTGAGTGATGTACGTTAAGCAGCTAGAGAGATGTTTTGCCTTGGAAACCATTAAGAGCTAATCAGGGAAGATGCCGGCGGTCGCTGTAAATCCGTGCCTCGCCGATAAACGGGCTGATCTATTTTTCAGCCGCTGAGTGCAATCCGTAGCGCTGTTTGGACGGATCAGATGAGCGTGAAGTGAACATTAATAATTCAGACGGCTATTCTTGGATCAATGCTTTCAAGCCCCTCTGAAGAACTTGTGCAATGATTTATTTAAATGCAAAAAAGGCAGCCATGTTGCTAGTGTCCCTGAGAACGAGGGCCGATTCTTTGGGCCAAACCCCAAAGCACTGTGGGATACCGTCAGGGAGATAACAGGAGAACCCGGCTGTCTCCAAGCATTACAAGTGAATCAGCTAAAGACGACTCATACAGAAATCTCAGTCCTTCAGTACTACAGAGCTTAATATGCGTGCCTTAAAATCTCAGGTTCATGAGTGCAGGAAGAGGGAGAACAATGAAGAGAAGGAGATCTAGGTCCGGCGGAATAAGGTAAAGTGCAGAAAAAGGGATGTGGAGTGTCAAGAGGGCATTCATTACCCGGTAGGCGTTGTTAAGAGTAAAGAGTGCAGCAGGGCACAAGGAAAGAAGGTGTGGGGGATATAGGAGTGCATTTAGGGTTAGGGTAAAAGGTGCAGGAGTCAAGAGTGCAGTGGCGAGTGATTAGGGGAAGTTATGGTAGGTGGTACAGTAGGGAGTATTTGGGGTGCATTAGGGGGGAGTTAGGGTAGGAGCTGTAGTCTGTAGTGAAATAGTGTTCGCTTGAAGTGCACTTGGGGGTTAAGGTAAGAGGTATTGGAGTCTGGAGTGAAGTAGGGAGTGCATTGGGGTTTGGGGTAGAAGTTTGTAGAATGACGTGCACTAGGGAGCATCAGAAGTGTTGTTGGGGGAAAGAGGCTCCTTTCACTACATCATTACACAACCACTAATAAGACTTCAATAGATGGCCATCAGGCCAAGACCACAGATGTGAGACACACACACACATACAGCCATTCTAATCCAATGCGCACATCACCAATGTACTCAGTAAATCAATTAAGCAGCAGAGCAAACACGTAGCCAAACACAATTAATCAGAGCTGAAGAAGGCTCACACACACACACACACGGATAGTTACACCCAGGTCGGTTCTCTTTAAACAAAGCGATCGACTCGATAGCACATCACGGCTCTTAGGGGTCATTCTAGGAAGGAAAATATTTAAACGATAAATATTGACAGAGAGAAGCAAGCCCTTGCAATCATTCACGCTCTTATCCAATAGCAAGAACTATCCAGCAAAAATAAAGAGACTATTTAGGAAAGGAAGTTGAAAAGTGTATTGTAGCATGTCTACATGTGTCGGATGGTGCGTGCTACCTGGTAGATGTCGGACAGGCTGCTGCTCCCGGAGTCACTGGTGATGCTACATCCTGAGAGGCTGGAGGAGACGTGGGTCACCTGAGGGTGGATCCCGTCAGCCAGGTGGAGCCTGCTGAAGTCCGCTGGGAGCTGGGGGTCGGAAAAGAAAGGGAAAAGAACATGGAAGGGTTAATGAACAAGCATATTAAACATATCTACAAATTGACTAAAAAAATTAGATCTGTCTTATTATGACACATAAAAGTTTTGTTTCAATTGTTGACCAATAAAATGCTTCAGCGTGCACCGTTATAAATAATTAACTTCTGGTTGGTAACTCGACTAATAAGGCTATTCATGTGTTTTTTTTTTCTCCCTGACTTGAGCTAGCAAATGTCATGTGCACAGCGTGATAAAGGTTATCTAAATATCATGGTATAAAAATTTAACGTTAGCACATGTCTGATAGGTCTTTAAACAACATCCTGCCAAATCACCTGCCAAACCAAAGAACCCGAATGCTTCGAAAATCATCCTGAAAGGCCAGGAAGCCTTACGAGCAGGGTTTGTAAATCAGGACGCGCTCTCAGATTCGGTTTGCTCACACAACGTCTAAGCCCCAACAGGAGCAGGCAGCGTGTTAGACAACATCCTGCACCTACAAGCGCAAAATGTCAGCCAGGTCCGCAGTCACTTCTCATCTACGCTTCCTCGTCTCACCACCGAACCCTCGGTAAACAGGATTCGCGGCTAGCACTGCTGTCGCTTAAATCAGTGCGTGTTGATGGCTTTGGACAAATCTACATCAAGTCAGGTGAATTTATATGCAACGCAGAGCATTTCGCTCGACTTTTAAGATTATTAGCAGTCACACTCTGAGACAACTATAACAAAAAAGGGTGAGACTGCCTGAAGGGTCAACTGCCGTCGTTGCTTGGAAAGACATGTCTTCTGTAAGTGTGTGTCCTTATGTCTTTTACGACCGCTAATCAGAAAATGTGCGTCATTTTTGACCGTGACTAAATTCTTATGTGAAAGTTGTTCATATATTTAAAAGTTTTAATGCTAAGCGAGCAAGCTAAGCTGTGAGATAAACTCAACAACTATGAGCTAGAAGGCTAACTGAACGAACAGTGCCAAAGTGCTAAGCTATGGTGATAAATGAGCAGGTTTCTGTAACAATGGATTTAACAAAGGCTTGTGTTAATCGGGCAAGCTGGGGTAATAAAAGTGACAAAGCTAATTGAGCTAATGAGAACCGCAGCTCTAAATCTGTGGTAGCAAGCTATGGCAGTAACCTAATGTGAAGGTAACGAGTAAAAGCTGTGGTGCTAACGCAAGCTGAGGTGAGAAATGCTATTACTGTACACTAATAAAAACAAGCTAAAGTAACAAGGGTTATAGCGCTATGTAGGCGCTAGTTAGCTGAGGTGATAAAAGCTTTTGATATTTTTAATTTTAAGTCAGGTGTGTGTTCCTGCGTACATACACTATATGTACAAAAGTATTTGGTCAAATCTGTTAATTACTGAAATCAGGTGTTTCAATAAGACCCCTTCTCCTCAGTGAAGGCTAATCTTAACGCTTCAGTAAACCAAGACATCTTGGACAATACTATGCTTCCAACTTTGTGTCAAAAAAGGTTTGGTGAAGGCCCTTTTCCATTCCAACATGACTGTGGAAGGACTATAAAGACATGGTTTTGATGAGTTTGGTGTGGAAGATCTTAACTGGGCCGAACACAGAGCCTTGACCTCAACCCCATGAAGCACGTTTGGGATGAACTGGAACGGAGATTGCGAGCGAGGCCTTCTCATCCAACATCAGTGCCCAAGCTCATAAATGCTTTACAGAATGAATGAGCACGAATTCCCACAGAAACACTCCAAAATCTTGTGGACAGCCTTCCAAGAAGAGTGGACGCTGTTATAGCTGTAAAAGGGGGACAGACTTCATATTGAAATATATGTATTCAAATACAATCTTATTGTGAGTTTGGCCAAATACTTTTTGTCCATATACAGTAGTGTATCTAGAGAAAAGCTGTGGAAAAAGAAAGGAAAAAAGTCTATGGTGTCCCAATATAAAGAACAATGTTGACAAAAGAACTCAGATAATAGCCTCAGAAACCATTTCAGCTAATCTCGAAAGCAGCACCTGAGACTTCTGGCTTCCTGTCCGAAGATATCTGTGAGGGAAATGGGCTTTTTTTTAAGGATGTCTTCAGCCAGCTGAGTATAGCTTTCATATAAAATGCATCTGACCTAATTTCCGCCGTTCTAATCGTAGACATGCCGGAAATGCAGCCGATCCTCCTGGGAGATATCCGAGAGAGGCCTGGGCAGACACAGAGACCTTGAGCTAGATACTAAAGCTGGGCCTTCAGCAAAGAAAACCGAGTCAAGCACTCACTTCTGTGTTTCGTCGTCCCCAGTGACAGCTGTTCATGATATTTACATGGGAGGACTATCTGTTAATACTGTAGCTTGAAGGCGAAACAATAAGAGTTGATCAATGTCACAAGGTCTCACTAAAGATCACACTTCGCCTTTTATGAACCTTCAGCTCATAAAAATATTGTGGATCTTCAAGATGTTAAGCAATTACCGCAAATCAAGTATAATACGATATAAATCACAGATTTCTTTCAAGTCCAAAATCTGACCCCTGCGACAACACGCTGGATGCACAAGCCTGAAGTTCATACCTGCTTTTGGACTTCTGATAGCAATGTGAATGAAGCAGCAGTTACTACTTGACAGGTTTTCTTCTTCTTTTTTTTTTTTTTTAAAGGTGTCTCTTTGTTTGACTATGGAACTGATTTGCACATGAATTTCACAGATCCTTCCTGGAGGAATTTCATTTGCACTGAGAGGTGTTATAGCAGTGTTTTAATTACACCACTGACAACCTCCTTAGCCTCCACATGAAAACAAGTCGGGGGAAAGATCTAACAGAAGTGTGATTTTTCTTGAAATTACTTCGGCACAATGTGCTACTGATAATTAAGGGAGTGAGAAATGTCAAATAAGACCAAGTAGAGGAAAGGTAAGAGGCAAACTCTACAGAGGGTAATTATACCTGGCAAAATTAGCATTAACAACAGAATGTGTGATCTACACGTTCTTGTCCCAGAATCCTTCTGGTCCTGCTATGGATCCTCTTGTCCTTGTAAGCTTAATAAAAACTGGCAGTGATATGACAGGCATTCTAGTCAAACTGGGACTTTTTGATAATCCTAAATCACTTATTCCAGCATTTCACTAGTGCTTAGAAAGTTTCTTTCTTTTTTTGGTCCTTTAATGGCCCAAATATGTGAAAAAGGCTTGGAGTGAGGTCAGGACTATGTGAATGATTGTGTGTACAGTTCCCACTGACATGTGTTTCTTCCACAAGTTGGCAAAAAGTTATCCCTCGATTTTCAAGGATCAGGTGTTCAAGTTGCTGAATCCTTCACAGGAACAACTGCAGTGGGCTGTGAGCCACCTCAGCCTGAATCATCATTCCCAAACAGTCCGCCTTCTTTAAGACATTTGCATTATTTAAATGTTTTACTGCGGTCTCATTACCGTACTGTGTTTGAAGTCTTCTGTAAATAATGAACAGAAAATGCACCATGTATCCTGTATGAGGTTGCAAGGGGCCTGGAGCCTCTCCTGGAGAACTTGGTGGACATCCAGAATAGGGTGCCAACAAACACTAATCATACATTATGGGTAATTTGGAAATGCCAATCAGCCTACTGTGGGAGGAAACCCAGAGCTCCCAGAGGAAACTCTCCATGCACGAGAAGAGCACAGACCGGAGATGAGATTCAAACCCAAACCCAAACTCTGGATGTGCGAGGCAACAGTGCTAACCACTAAGCCATTGTGTTGAGTCCTTAAAATGTTAATCGAAATATCTGGCATTGAAATACCCTCCATATTACTCAAGTAAGCCATGGGAAGTAAACTTCAAGCCACCTCAAACAAACCCACTTTTCAAATAAAGATGTTAGACATCTGCAGAGCCCCAGTACCGAGCAAACAAGATAACCAATCCTCGTTGTACCACAAATTAGCTTTTTAGCTTTGAGAGAAGTATATATCACACAATACATTCTTCATCAATTAAATCTAATCACCTCTCAAACCACAGTAAATAAATTACTTGGTTGTTACTGGCTCAAATTAGTCAGTAACAACTAAGAGAACTCAAATTTGGGAACCCCAACGATTCGCTATCTATAGAACCACAACAATCTTCAATCTAAAAGAAAAAAAAAACGTGTCTTAATAAAGAGTCTTAAACAAAGGGTTTTAGTAAGACGTTTGGCCACCACAAGCAGCCAGACATGCTTTAGTGCACCTTGGCATAGATTCTACAAATCTTTCGACAGTCCCTTTCCACAGCTGGCGTCCTCCTGATGGTGGTGAAACGAGTTGAAACCTCACATAGATATTTAAAGGATTTAAGATCTGATAGCTGTGCCCTCATGACCTGTGGACAGGGGTGGGGTCATCCTGGAAAAGCGCTGACATCAGGATAGAAACGTTTCCTAGTAGGATGGATATCAGAAGCAAAAAAGGTCGTATCATTTTGCAAGGAAACATCTCTCTTAAAGGGAACATGTGAAATCAAACCATGCCAGCAAAATGCCTTCTGCAGGACAACAGACTGACTGTTCATTTGTTAGTATGTGGGTAGACTGATGGTAATAAGGACACATGCTCGTCTCTCAGGCTTGGCCAGCAAGTCGGTGATTAGATGGAAGTCATGCACGGTGTTTCTGTTGTGCCTCGGTTTCTGTTTCAGGTAGAAAAGACAAGAGTAATTTCCCTGATCAACTACAGAAGGTATCTACAGACACGATGGACAAAAAGTTGCTGCTTAAAAATCTAAAAGTTAAAGCAAACATGATGTGCGAGGTGGCATTTTCCTTTAAGAACCGCAAATCCCTGAATCAACACACACAGCTTATAAGCGGCTTGACTTTCTCGAAAATTCCTGAAGACCCGCATCGCGGGAGAACTTACTTAAAAGTACAAAAAAACGTGCTGTGATGTGTGTGTATAGAAATTTGTGTGTCGTTAGAGAAAAAGGCTGACGTTGGACGACCAAAGGCTTCACAACTATCCCATAAGCCTCAGCAGCACTCCAGGGGCCTCTCACTTTTCCCGAGCCTGGAGGCTCAAGCGATTAAAGCGCTTCAGAAGACAGATAAAACAGAGCAGATATTCCCATATACATAAACACCACATGCATTTTATAACATCTAAACACTGGGTAGGAAACTGGCACCGACAGCACCACCACAAAAACCAACAAACTTCTCTAACTGCTATAAATGTTTACACTGGAGATTCATTCTAAAAGTTGCAGAAACTTCTCACAGAAAACTTCAGCGTCTCGTATGTTTTTATATAACATCTTTAATTTATTATAGATTATGTGGAGCCTCCACCATACAAGTTCCTCTAACTTAGCTGTTCCTACATTCTCCACTTCTCACAATTTTTCACTGTACTTATACTTGTAGGAGTATGTAAGTTATTCATAGTGGGATCATAGAGATTCTTAAAACCAAAACACAAAATTCCTACAATTTGCTACAATATAACTTCAGAATTTCTTAACTTAAATCAGTCAAAGACTGGAGCGCCTCCCAACCAATACTGCGCTAGATAACTAGACTGGGTGTCTAAATTTAGAATTGATATCTTGTGTACTACATAGGCCAGTAGAATGCTTTATTTTCACCACCAATGTAGTGTGCTTAAATAGGAAAGATGAAGAGATTTGAGGGTCGCCCTAGACAGACTGCTGAGTGCTTAGGTTTTGATAGCAGTGCTAAGATTGATGGAAAGAAATTTAGCTATTTACTATTGGGACTGAAGAAGTTTGCTCACAAGAAGACATCCAAAACTTCCAGGACAGGGGTGACTCTTAAAAACTCTAAACTGAGAATGGGTAATGTTTTATCTTGTCTATGATATATAAAAAAAGAAATAAAAATACAGCAATTCTTGACATCTTGACAAATTATTGGAGTTTCAAGAGAAATCTTTGCAGTCCACAACAAGTCTGGAAAATTCATATCATATCAAAATTCATAACCTCAAGTCGTGAGGTTACTCCGGTATGAGCTTGTCAAAAAAACTACATTGCAAGTGATCTGGTAGCTGTCGCGTAAACAATTTGGAGATTAAGGCATGTGATGTCACCAAACCGAGTCCCTTTAAGGATTTAAATTTGGAGTGCTTTTCAGGAATTATCGATCCAACATGTTGCAAAATCCATAACTATAGAACAAATAGGCACATTAATATAAACCAGTGATCAGCCTTGAAGCAAGCAGAACAGTGTTGGACTACTGATCAGAAGGTCCCAGGTTTCTATCCTGACATCATCAGGTTGCTGTCAGATGTATAATGAGATTAGGGGCAGTGGTGGCTCAAATGGTTTGAGTCTGTAGGTCACTGGTTTTCTGATCGGAAGGTCGGGGGTTCGAGCCCCAGCATCGCCAAGTTGTAATTGTTGAGCCCTTGAGCAAAGCCCTTAACTGTGTCTTCTCCAATAGTGCTGTATTCCTGGTCAACTCTGCACACTAACCCCAGCATTACTACCCGAGAAAGATTTTTTGTGTTAATTAATTAAAGTAACTATTTAGTATGAAATTTATATACTCTGTAATTTCTGTAATGCTCTGACTTGTTAGTTTTTACACTAACAAGCAACTGAAATTTCCCTGAGGGACTTGGTATTATTTAAAACTACATACTGGATCATTTTTAAGCAATTAGCAAGTAAATAGAAATGATGAATTCCACAGTAATATCGCAAACGTAATCAGATGCAATAACTTAGACTTAGACTTTAACTGTCAGGGTAGACAGATTCTTAGGGATAAATTGACTTTAAACCCACGAAAAGCAATAAACTGTTAAAAAAACTGTAACGCAATGAGCCAATGTGAAAAAGACACAACGATAAATCATTGCTAACCGTCCAGCTGATCATTTCTCCCAGTAGAAATCAGATCCATTGGCAGACCTGGCTGGATTAATTGCCACTGCAGCACTTTTATAGATTTAGCTTTGTTTTAAAGGCCCACTAATGTAGCTAGCTAGGATCTTTTAATTTCATGGCCAATTGACTGAATAAAAAATAAATATTTATTTTATATATCAAAGCCAGACAATGGTTATGGTGTGCTATAATATTTTTCATTGGATTGCTTGATTGATTCTACTATATATATTGGATTGGTTGATTCTACTAAATGTTTTTATTAGATTGTTCATCCTGAAACGACGAGACTAAAGAAGAATAACTAAATAAACATCAGGTTTTGGTCTTGGTTTTGGACATCCCTTTTCATATCTTATGTTTACATTACAAGACATTTACATGAACATCATTAAAGGAAACTTACATTTCATTTATATTTGTTTATTTCCCTTTGAGAGGACTGAAGGCCTAACTGGGAAATCAAGCTTGTTTAATTAGATCGTTGTGTAATAATATCAATTGGATTTAGAGAAAATCCAGAATTTTAACTCATTCATTCCCAACATAAGATCAACAAAAAGACGAGACTCTTAAATGTATACACTACAAATCTGCATGTACAGATTAAACAAATTTTACGTTTATTAACCCAAGAAATAAGCAAAGATTATAAGTATATGATTAATAATAAATCAGTGTAATTTGACAGTACTAAATAGTTAAAATAGTACTAAATAACACAAACACACACTGGCTTTACAATGTCAAACACGGACACTTAACATCAAGGAAATTTTAAGATATAAATATAAAACATTGGAGATGAAACCGTCAACTCTTCCAATGATGCGTTCTTTTATATCAACAGAATGCAACATAACAAAAGTTGAATCAGAATCAACTGTATTAAGAATTTGCTGCATGCACACACACACACACACACACGCACACACACACACACACACACACACACACACACCGTATTGACCTTTAAATTTAAAGACGGATGTTTTATTACTGCAACAATTATGAACACAGCTAATTAACGCTACCCAACTCTTACACCTAACGCTAACTGGAACCCGAACAACCAAATAGTCTGGTTCTTTTAGTTTCCTCTACCCAGGGAGTTAAAAGTTGGTAGTCTTCCATATTTCACACACCTTTGTGGGAACATTTGTACCAACCGAGAGAGAGAAATATCCAACAACTACACAACTAACGTCTCTAAATGCCAAACCGACTCTAGAACCTTCATTATCATCATGGCTGACAGGAGATCAATTCATTTACATCTTGACATGGTTCTCAGCCAGAGTCCTTTGCTTTTTACAAAGCCCAATACACACACACACAGACACACACACGCTATTACAAAACACTCAAATAATCATGATATAAGCAACCAAACGACCAAACACAGCCTGAAGGAAGACTTCACTATTTTACCCTAATCTAGATCTTGAGATACGTGTGATTACCTAAGATGAGAATGTTTCTACATGAATAATAAAAATCAGATCATTAGCTGAGAAAAGCCGAAGGCATCCTGAGACTAACTCGTATTCGTCTGCTGTCATGTGCAGTA